>NW_021703773.1:32663149-32820344 GCF_005190385.1 Monodon monoceros | reverse complement strand
GGAGAAAAAAAAAAAAAAAAAAAAAAAAAAAAAAAAAAAAAAAAAAAGAAAAGAAATTTGTATACTGCAGAGCTAGCAATATGTTTCTTTTTTTAACATCTTTATTGCTAAGTGACTCTTTGAACTCTCAAAGAGGTGTCAATAATAACTATTTAAATAAAAGTCAGGTTATTAGTTTAATATTGAATAAATTAAACATATTACTTTTAACCAATAGCTCAACTGTGATGAGCTGGAAAAGAATCAAGTAGAATTTCATTTATATATTCAAATGAAATTGTTGGAATTGCTGTTTTGTTTTTTTTTTCTTGTAATGTAGTACCCTCTGCTCCCCTAAAAACATTCTGAAAGAATTTACTCATCAATTCATCTCAAAAGAAAAAAGGCTGTCATGGTTTAAAAATGTTTGATACAGCGTTTATTCACAGGCTTTAAAATTTGGCTGCGATTGTTAGAGGGTTCTTGGAAAATTTCAACTCCTTTGTGCATTATGACACAGTATTTTGATCGCTGGTTCTAGAGTTAGCCTATTCTGGAGTTAAATTTTAGCTCTCTGTGACTTCCTTACTGTGCAATTTAAGGTAAGATTACTTAACCTCCCTGAGACTCAGTTTTTTTCAGCTGTAAATTAGGGCCAACCATAGTGTCTACCTCTTAGGTTGCTGTGAGATTGAAGTAAGATAAAGCATGAATAGAATGAAATGCATTGCCAGACATAGTAAGGCTCTATAAGTAATTCCATTTGTTGATTTTATTATCATTTTTATTATAAATTTAATATGCTATTTAAAATCGACACTTTTTGGGAACACATCCCACTGAGTTTCACTTTATTCATAGCCCACATGTGGCTGGCAGCACTCCTAGGCTGTAGTATCATCAGCTATGTCTTAAGAGGCATGGAAGGATTTAGAGCATCTGGCTCTTCAAACCCAGCTGGGCTGTCTCATAAACCCTACCTCTTGCTGTCCAAGTTTGCAAAGTCAGCACGAAACTCACAGGGGATTAAAGGAGAACACAGAGCTGGCACCAAACAAGAGTATGATTCTACAGAGTCACAAGTCGTTGTCTTCCTCAAGAAGGTGGGCTCTTGATTTAACAACAGCTTTTGCCTCAATGGCTCTATCAAGACTTTTAGTGATGAGTTCCGTACTTAATACTGGTGTAGGGGCATATGGCTAGCAGTGACTGCACAAAGAATGAGTTGACTTCTCGGGCGGATAAGGACATGCAAATAGTCTGGATCAAGGCCAAAATGGGATATAACAATGAGGACTGCCAGCCAGGTGCATTGCAATTAGGATTCCCAGTAACCGGTATCAGAACCAAAGGCAAGGATTAGAAGAAACCAGAGGGAAGATGTTTTGTTATTCTATAACTCTTGACACCTCTCTTTTTGTCCATACCACGTTCCTCCTTCTATTAAACTATTTATGGAACTATTTTATCAACACTTGATTGTGAATTCCTTAAACCGGGTTTTATACCCCGTGTTGTTATGTGAGGACCGACAGAATTTGCCAAAGGAAGATGAATAAATCAATTACTGATAAAATGTCCATACTCAAAGCTAACTTAAAATATAATGCTAAATTCTGATATATGTCTTAGACATTAGCCATAAAGCAAGGTAAGTAAGCACACCAATTGGATAACCACAATAGGTAAAGCTATTTCACTAGTACAAGAAGATTGTCATAATTTATATTTCCTACCTATGTAAGAAGAAGAAAAGGTTAAAAGTAATATTTTGGAGCAACCACTGGTCTTCAGTATTTAATCAGAAGAGGGGGAAACAATCTCTTGAATGGATTTGTAAGTGAATGCATCTCTAAGACTCCATTCAAGATATTAGAAGGGAAGGGGGAAGGTTAATTATGAAATAAAATAGGCAAGATGGATATTCACTTGCAGATATAACTCCCTTGCAGCTGAGGAGCATATGTGTAAAAAACCAGGTGGATCAAATACTCAATGTCATTGTTTCTTTTTTTTTTTTGTAGCATTGATTGACTAAGTGTCTCTAGAGAAGAAATGAGAGGAATAAAATGTGTGAAAGGAATGTAATGAGGTCTATAAAATTCCTCAAGACAAACTGGGTTTATAATCTAAATTAGATTAACAAGGCCTACACTCAATGGAGGTTTCAATTAGGCATGATCAATTATAACAATTGTACACTTTCAACAACTGAAAAAGAGGGGCAAAAGTATATTACATCAATACTACATATAAGTAAAATTAGTTCACATTTCATGACAAGATTCCCAGGTATAGTAAAAAATCTGACAACAGTAGAGAATTTGAGATTTCATAGATACTGTTTTTATGAACGTATCTGAGTTCCTAATAGATATTTATCCATATAAAAATATAGAGTTAAATTATAAGTAATTCTTTCAGCTCAGGACAGCTAGATAAGGGAGGTGGCCAACTGTTTTGCTTGGTTAATCATCTTTTTATGCTTTGTGAAAGGAATTAATGGGAATTACATCCTTTTCACAGGCAGAAAATTGTCTTTCAATTTAATTCTTACTTTCTATATAAGTCATAATCTCTAAAAATAGATGCTTCTCCTGTACTTAGAAAAACCTAAAGTACGTGTTCAGTCATGTGTGAATATTTTTAAAAACTGAGCCTCTATATCCAATGGAATTTCAAAGAGTTATCCAACATTTATGCCAATTTTTAAGAGAAGATTCCATCTCCTGAAAATGAAGAAGGAAGGAAGGAAGGGGAAGGAATTAAAGACAAATAAAAACAGGAAAAACTTTAAAAGTTTCTTTTAAAGCAGAATTTTAACTGTTTAATATGTTTTCTATAGGAGAAACGGTAGAATAGTATTAGATTAGCTGAAGAAGACATAATCAATAGAAAAATTAGGTAAATTTAAAAATTTTTGTTAATTCATTTTTAAAACAAGGATCTCTAACATCTATTTTATTGAGCTAAATTATGTATCTATATCTGTATCTATGTATCAGCTAAAACTTTACATAATCTAGTACTTGGGATGTTGAACTTCTACCCCTAATAATTAAGAGCACAGTTCTTCCTTCCCATACGAATCTCAAATATCAAGTTAAAAAAAGGGATAAATGTATAGAGACAAGTTTACACTCTCTTACATCAAAAAGTGAAAAACTGTTAAGGACTGTTTAAGATTTTGTGCACATGTATAGATTGTTATATCTCTTTTGACACTGAGACTATAGAATCCAATTATTCTTAAGCCACTATAGACAAGCAATTTAAATACTTAATAAGGTAGGACCATTTATTTCAAACTTTAATGACCGTGACTCAGAATAAAAAACATAACGTATCAATGTTTCAACCTAATGCATACACATACCATAAAAGTCTTATGAAACATATATACCCTTACCAAGTGTAATGTATAATATTTCTTAATTCTATATTTTCTATTTTAGTCTAGTCAAAGCTGCTCATTTTTATAAAAGTGTTTTTTTAAAAATGAATAAAATTATTTTACAACTCCATTAATGGTATGTGAGCTCAGTCGGGTCTGAAGTCCATTTTTGAAGGCAATGTGTTCTCTTCGTAAATGTAAAGGTCTAGAAAAGCCAAATTTAAGATTCAGAATATGAATTAACAGCTGACTCCAAATGCAACCTTCAGGCACTGTGCAATAGAGAAATCTTGATTATAAAAATAACAGGAATTTAACAGAGCTTTAAGAAAATCTAACAAGCATTTATGTAATGTTTACTATGTGACAAGCACTGTCCTAAGTGCTCTGTGGATACTGTTTCATTTAATTCTTCTACCAATTCTTCATGAGGTCCCCACTCACGGATAAAGAATCTGAGGTACAGAGTGTTTAATGTCCAAAGAGCTGTCTGTTTATCAATGGAGGCTAAGTTCGCAAACAGAATATTAGTGACAAGAGAGGCCTGCTCATGAATACTGAGGACTCAGTTGCTAAGAACATCTAGATGATGCCTGGGAAATCTAGACACTGGCCAGAACAGAAATACAGGGAGGAAAATATCATTATAGATTAATCTGGTATACACTAGGGACTCATGGAGTTAGGTATGGGACATTAGCCTTATTACTGAGAAAATACCGTACCAACAACAATGGCAGTTAAGAATGGTTAATGTTCCCCACTGGTTTCAAGGATTGCCCTGAAGGGTCAGAGGATTTGAGTTTAAATTGCTACTGTGTCTTGTAATCAAAACAGTAAAGTACTGGCATAAAAACAGACGCGTAGATCAGTGAAAGAGAACAAAGAGACCAGAAATAAACCCACACATACATGGTCAATTAATTTATAACAAAGAAGCCAAGAACATATAATGAAGAACAGACTCTTTAATAAATGGCACTGGGAAAACTAGACAGCCACATGCAACAGAATGAAACTGGACTCCTATCCATACACAAAAGTTAACTCAAAATGGACTTAAGCCTTGAATTTACATTCAAGTACCATACCTGAAACCATAAAACTCCTAGAAGAAGACAGGCAGTGAACTCCCTGTCCTTGGTCTTGGTGCTAATTATTTTGAATCTGGCATAAAAAGCAAAGGCAACCAAACGAAACAAACAACTGCAAGTACATCGAACTAAAAACTTCTGCACAGCGAAGGGAACAAAATGAAAAGGCAATCGACTGAATGAGAGAAATTATTTGCAAATCACATACCTGAGAAGGGATTAATTTCCCAAACAGACAAAGAACTCATACAACTCAGTGTAGGAAAAAAATAATCCAATTAAAATATAGGCAGAAGATCTGAAAGACGTTTTTCCAAAGACAACATACAGATGGTCAACAGGCACATGAAAAGATGCTGAGCATCACTATCAGAGAAATGCAAATCAAGACTATAATGAGATATCATCTCACACCTCTTAGAATGGCTAATATTAAACAGACAAATGATGAGTGCCCGCGAAGATGTGGAGAAAAGGAAACGCTTGTGATCTGTTGGTGGGAATGTAAATTAGTGCAGCCACTATGGAAACAGTGGCTTTAAACAATATAGCAGTTTCTCAAGAAATTAAAAATAAAACTACCATATGAATCAGTAATTCGACTTTGGGGAATATATCTGAAAAAAATTAAGACACTAACTTATACATGTATCTGTAAACTTACGTTCATCACAGCATTTTTAACAATAATGAGGATATTTTTAACAGTAACCGAGGTGTTTTAACAACCTAAGTGTCCATTGATGGATGAATGAATAAAGAAAATGTGGTTTCTATGCAATGAAATACTTCCAGCCATAAAAAAGGTTGATTTTTTTTTTCTTTTTTAAGATATGAGGTCCTACTTTATTTTTTTTAACATCTTTATTGGAGTATAATTGCTTTACAATGGTGTGTTAGTTTCTGCTGTATAACAAAGCGAATCAGCTACAGTATACATATATCCCCATATCCCCTCCCTCTTGCGTCTCCCTCCCACCCTCCCTATCCCACTCCTCCAGGTGGTCACAAAGCACCGAGCTGATCTCCCTGTGCTATGTGGCTGCTTCCCACTAGCTATCTATTTTACATTTGGTGCTGTATATATGTCCATGCCACTCTCTCACTTCGTCCCATCTTACCCTTCCCCCTCCCCATGTCCTCAAGTCCATTCTCTACGTCTGTGCCTTTATTCCTGTCCTGCCCCTAGGTTCTTCAGAACCTTTTTTTTTGTTTGTTTTTTTAGATTCCATGTATATGTATGTGTTAGCATTACAGTACTTGTTTTTCTCTTTCTGACTTACTTCACTCTGTATGACAGTTTCTAGGTCCATCCACCTCTCTACAAATAACTCAATTTCGTTTCTTTTTATGGCTGAGTAATAATATTCCATTGTATATATGTGCCACATCTTTATCCATCCATCTGTCGATGGACACGTAGATTGCTTGCATGTCCTGGCTATTGTAAATAGCACTGCAATGAACACTGTGGTACATGACTAAGACGGTTGAATTTTTGCCACGTGGGACAACTTGGATGGACCTTGAGGGCATTATGTTAAGCAAAATAGGTCAGAGAAAGAGAAAACACCATATGATCTCACTTAGTATGTGGAATCTTAAAAAAACAAAACAAAACAAAAAACTCAGGGGTACAGAGAACAGATTGGTAGTTGCCAAAGGCAGAGGGTAGGAGTGGGCAAAATGGGTTAAGGTGGTCAAAAGGTACAAACTTCCGGTTATAAGTCATGGGGTGTAATGTACAGCATGGGGATTATAGCTAGTAAAAGTTTATTGCATATTTGAAAGTAGCTAAGAAAATAAATTTTATAAGTTCCCATCACAAGGCAAAGAATTTTTGTAATTTTCTAAGTGTGGTAACAGATGTTAGCTAGACATACTGTGGTAATCACATTGCAATGTATACAAACATCAAGTCGTGTTGTATGTACACCCAAAACTAATACAATGTTACATGTCAGTTACATCTCAATTTGAAAACATGCTAATCTGTGCCTTTCGGCAAGTTTTTTACCTCTAATTCTTCACCTGTAAAAGGGGACATTATAACTCTGTATATCATTGAGGATTATCATGAGAATATATGGGAAGCATCTAGGAAGTAACCTCGTATGCAGGAAAACCATTATAAATGGTTTACAGGCTAATTTTTTATTTTATTCTCATTACTGTCAATTTTATTGTTTGTGTTTTTTCTTCCTCCCCAAGCCTGAAATCAACTGTGAAATGAAACTCAATCTATAGGGAGAGGATAACTGGCCCCAGCTTTAAAGGAAAGATATGAGATGCAGACTGGATTCATGTATTCATACTTTGCAATGACTAACTTGAATGTCTCAGTTGCGGAGAGTTTATTATTTTACATCAAGTGTTTGCCTCCATCTGCATCTGAGCATGTTATTAAATATACTTGGCAGGAAAGAAGCGTAAAGATCATGTAATTGCCATTTTCCAAGGAGAGGGTGAAAAGCACCAAACTGATCTACTTAAAATTGTCAGGTTAATAGTATTTTATGATGTAAACCTTCAGTTTTTTTTTTTTAAGATTAGTAAAATACTCCCTATTGCATATACTCCCAAAGAAACCTAAGAATTTGGTATGGATGTCACAAAGGATGCTGTTCACGTTTGCATTTAGTAAAGCATTTGGATTTCTATTTTGAAGCCTATTTTCACAATTCTTCAAAAACTGATGGGTACTGCAGAAGTTCTATCCTTAGCCTAGAGCCATAGGGGTAAAAATGCAAGAGGAAAAAAAAAAGATTGAAAACCGTTACTCCTTTTATTTCTTCACCAGTGAACTGAAAATTTGACTAAGAAATATGCCCACATCTCCCTCTTGGCAGAAAAGCGATAATACAAACAAGTCACTAAGGAAAAAAAAATCAATCCCTTTGAAAACATAATTAAAGCATTCTGTAAGTAATAATCAAAAAATCAAAGTCAAATGACATTCTTAGAAAATATCTGCCCCAAGAATGCTAATTGGGTTATAACCCTCTATATACAAATTCTTAGCGATAACAAAAAACTTTAACACCAAAACATAAAATTGGACTAAGAAACAGATAACAAGTAAATGAAGAGATAAAAGGCTAAGAGTTTGACTTCAACCTTAATCAAGTGAATAAACAAGTTACCATTCTCGCCAAACTGGTTTTTTGAAAGTTTTTTTTTTTTTTTTTTTCTTTTTTGAAGGGTCTTAGGTATACAGAGACTTACTTGTCCATACATTACTACGGATGTTTCTGAAGGACAGTTTGAAATATGTCTCAAAAATGTAGAAAGCTCTGTGGAAACTCACCTAAAAGAGTTTATCAAGGATTGAACGAACTACTTTTCTCTGCTGTATTCTTTACAGGTTTTGGAAACTAGTGTGTGCCCAACTTTTTAAAATTAATTAAGTTCTGTCAAGAACCAAATAGCATTTACATCTAGTATGAAGATAAATTCTATGTAATGCTTAACTTTTTTCTTTTTAACATTTTAATTCCATCAAGACATTCTGGTGTCCCACAGATATAGCCATACAAAAGCTGTATTACAAGACACATACGTAATTTTCATTTCTCCTACGTAACATGAAATTTATAGGTCATTAAAAAATAATCTGACACAGTCTAACTACTAGAATACTCAGAAGTTAGATTCCGATTTAACATTTACTGAACTTCTAGGTTTTGCTTTTGTTTGTTTTTTTTTTTTTAAAGAAAACACAAGTGCCAATGTGATTGCATGGTAGGGCTTACTTTCTTGTGCTTCTATAATCATAGAAGTTTCTGCTCCTCCAAACTCAGAATGAAAACTCATGGAGCAGAGCCAGCACACAGAGGAGTGACTAATAAATGCTTCTTATTTTCCACTGAAATTCCTATTATATGATTTCATTTATTTGAATTTGTAGAAAAAGCAAAATTATAAAGACCAAAAGCAGATCAACTGCTCCCAAGGTCAGAGGCTAAATGTAGGAACTAACTGCACAGCAACACAAGTGGAGTTTTTCGTGGTAAAAATATTCTAAAATTGAATTCTGTACAAGTTTACTACAACTCATGAACTCCAAACTTAAAGTGGGTAAATTTTATCCTATGTAAATTATACGTAACATTGTTTTAAAATTTAATTTATATTTGCTATATTAGGTGATATATTTTATTTCTGTGATATTTTGTTTTATAATTATCAAACTATTTTAATTGCATAGATCAAGTTATCTCTGACTGTTTAAACAATGACATCTTAATTTGTTCTACACCTAAATGATTGAAGTCCATAAAATTTTCAAGTTTCCTTTATAAATATCAATATCTTATCATAATGTATATCTC
The DNA here is from genome assembly GCF_005190385.1 of Monodon monoceros. Lineage (NCBI taxonomy): Eukaryota > Metazoa > Chordata > Mammalia > Artiodactyla > Monodontidae > Monodon > Monodon monoceros. Next base: position 32,811,546 of record NW_021703773.1, on the reverse strand, counting down.
ATCAAAATGCGTATCTGAGCCAGACTACAATCATTTCACGCTTTCATTTCTGATCACACACGCCAACTTTCCTCATGCTCTGCCACGTTGTAGTTGTACTGCAAAAATCCAGATTATTATGGAAATAGTTTTAAAAAGTCACCATTTAGACAACAATGCATTTTCTAAAGTCTTGCCTCACTCACACTTTCTCCATGTTTGTAACTCGATTCAACTTTATCTTCTCTGTTCTGGTAACTCTCAGGTTCAGTTTGGGGAAAGGTCCAAGAGGCCATGCTAACTCACCACTGTTCTCAAGTCCTTCCCCAAGCATATTTTTTCAGTGAATGTTCATCATCCTGAACTATATTACAACTCACTTGGCAGCCAGCGTATTCATTTGCATGCCTATTTCTTGTTTTATGTATATGCCTACTTTCTGAAAAAAAAGAATGGGTTCTAGTTCTTCATTTATTCCTGCTTAATCACTACGTTTACCACACTGATTCCCCCTCACCCTGTCCCAGGAAATGTTCTTTGATAATGATGATGGTAACTAATGACAGTGATGACTGTAAAACATTTTCATATTTCAGGAATATTCTATTTTCAAAGACACGATCCATAAATGAAGCATAATTAAAAAATAAATCATGGTCACTTCCAGAATTCTAGGTTAAAGGAACCAACATATGCAAAATAGAATTTTAACCCTGTCCCACCTCATCCAAACTTGAAGAAACAAGAGATTAAGAAAACAGATTCTTGGCACTCATCTTGTCTGTGATGGAATAGCCTGAGAACAAGCCGATAGGTAGTGAGCTTGCCAGTAAGATATACAAAGGAAAGTAGAATTCAATGACTATACCCAAGATCCTAAATGGATAGAAATGAACATAAAATCTGAGTTCCTTTATTTTGGCTAAAATCTCCATTTCTGTCTTATATAGGGGCAAAAGTTACATTTATGCCAAAAATCCCTATACTGTCTAGAGGAGAGTTGGTTTCTAATTTTGTTTCTAACGTTTAAGGTCACTTGTATGCGAGGAGTTGAAGTAACTAGTTCGAAAGAGAAAAAACTTTGTAAACGCTATTACTAGTAAATGGGGATTGTAGACAGATTTGATACTGAAATCGCTAAGATTGGGAGTAGGTTAATTAGACCACAAAATTATAGGCACGTGCCACTGATTTCCATCCATACCCCCTTTTCTTTTTACTAACGCTGCTTTCTGCTTCAGGAGACGGTGTGTGGTGAAAATGTCCAGCTCAGTAAGTACCAAAGACGACCCATTCATTCCAAACGAGAGGTTCTAAAATCAAGGCATCCTTAGCTTAGGTGTTGCAGCTCCTGCAAAGCCTTCTGTTTTCCTCTCCTGTTTTGTTCAAGGGGTCTAGGATGAAGGTTTGGAAAGCTACTTATGTAGAAAGAAAGGGAATCTTATTTTTCCACAGAAAACGTTAGGAAATCTTTTATCCTTAAGTAGAGTGTGTAACTGACGGGCCAGTAGCATCAAAACCAGGCTTACTTCTGAACAACAAAGGGCTTTTTTTTTTTTTTTTTAAAGGAAAACCCTTTTAATGGAAGCCTCTTTGTCCTGTATTGGTCTCTGTGTAGGATTTCACTAATTAAAATGAATTAAAAACATTAAGATACAAGAACAGGATCAAACTTAAAAACAACAAAATTGTCAAAGCTACTAACCTACTGGCAAATTACCAAAAAGAACTTCAGGAAATGAACTTATTCTAGACGAATGGTGACCGATGTGTCCTCACTGGTTTGGAGATATCCCAGGCTTCACACCGCAATTCCTACATCCCAGGAAGTCACTCTGCTCCAGGCAAACCGTGACACTTGGTTACCTTACGACTCGAATCTTAACTACCACAGGCTTCTCCACCATTTTGAAAATGATAATGCTACCTTTAGACGTGAAGGGTAGAAGTCTAGAGGAGACCAGCTTTTCCAAATAGCGTATGACGAAGGGCCTCTCATGGGCTAAGTGGAAACTCTCCCTTCCTAATGCTAAGGCATGTGATCTTCTTGATTAATGATCGTCTCATTTACCCAATATGCTCACCAGGTCTGTGTAAGGGACAGAAGCCACTCACTACTCATGTCCCTCTAAAAATAGGGAAAAACCTGAAAACTTAAGCTAGAGCATTTCATCTCTTATGGGATTTAATTCAGTATTCAACTCTCAACCTAAATAATCCTGGACCTGGCATACTGTTCAAGAATATCTCTGGTCTTATTTTTCTCAATATATTTACTTAATAAAGTATTGAGACACGTAACTGCATTAAGACCTAATTGGTATAGAAAACATAACAGAGCCCATGACTGTTCCAGGGGGTATTCTGGTACTTTAGACTATCAACATTTCCATGACCCTTGGAAAACTACAGAAATATTTCTAGCATAGTGAACTATAGAGGGACAAAATGTACATCCTACTTTAGGCGTGGGTTCTAAGAAGGGAGTTACTGTAGAGTTGTGTTATGTAACATCAACAGCATTTGATCTGAATATTTCTTGATTATACCAATTTTGCTTAATGTATGCATTAAAACATCTGATGTGACTCTACTGACTGAATATATAAAGCTAGTTAAAATAACTCAAGTCAAAAGTATATGCAAATGATTATAAATTAGGAATTAGGAATTAAATTAGGAAAAATGTACAATCTTTAAACTGCTAAGAATGAAGTAATGACATGATTAAATTAATTAATGGATAAATGTGACAACTTAAGTTTGTGTCCAATCAAAAAACATTCTTGTCAAAATTGCAAAAATTCAACTTGTTCTCCTGATATTTTAGTAACATTCAAATGTTCAAATACACAGATGCTTGGATTCACCATGTAGACAGAATATTCTGAACTGATTGATCGTTCAGCTGTCTTTCAGAAGACTAGCACTATGTGGGCAGTCTGAACTTTCAACAGTTTGTCTAATGACAGTCTTGGGGAAAAAAAAGAACTTTTTCCAGAATAGATTTTTCTCTTCCAGTCTTGGGCACCTTCAGATGCCAAAAGTGATTTTCCTTTTTACGTTGCTTAATTGAAAGACTTGAGTATGAGGCTGACGCAGAACTATCCGTTTTCCCAGGCTATCTATATACAGATCTGAGCAGACTTTGGCATCGTTCGATTTTGAAGCAAAGAGTAGTTAAATTAAGATTATGGATTTTATATATAAATATATATATATATTTATAATATAGACTGTTCAATGGCAATTTCCAGATTGCCCTTTCAAATCTATCTTTGACACTGCTTATTGTCACCACCTTTTATTGTTCCTAATTTTAACATTAATATTCATTGTAAAACCCTTCTAGGAAGTGCAGTTCCAGAACCACATTTCCATTAACTACTGGAGGGAGTACAGGCACTCTCAACCAGCCATCCATTTCAGGCAGGTATCAGGACTTAACTTCACAGCTAGCTGTGCTATTGGTGTTAAGAGAACTTCAGGAATCAGTGTCTTCTGGATACTTCAAAATACTCAACGCTTTGTTGCCTTAAATGCAACAAAGTTACAGGATACTCTATTCTTCCAATATTATTAACATTATGTTCTCATTTCTCAGCAAAAAATGTGGTTTTACTTCACAATAGGGGAAAAATATCTTAAAATACATGAAATTTCAAGGTACTATTTATCATTTTAATTGTATTATAAATAACTATTTTTTGTTATGTAGACAGTACCTTTCTTCCAAAAACACTAAGGTACCGTCAAAATGCCTTTTATACCAGAATTGCAGATTTTAGAACTAGGTAAGTGAATGAGATTATGAATTAGTAATTTGCTGCACTCCTCTTGGCACCTTTCCATCCATCTCCTTGTCTTTCATTTATAAAAATCACTACTTATTCTGAGTTCTTGTGACATTAGACAGCTCCCTCCTTATTCTGTTTGCACATATTTGGGGAACAAAATGAGTCACGCCTTCCCTTGAAACCACCTTCTTTCACTTTGTCTTCTAGCTGCATCAGATTCAGTTAAAGCCCCCAGTTGGACAAGCAATATAATCTGCCTGGAAACACCATACTGGGAGAAAAAAGCGTTACAATTTATTGAAAAACCTCTAGATTCTAGACAACGTCCTCAATGATCAATATACACCTTTGATTATCTCTGAGGTAAAACATCTGTTTTACTGGTGAGGAAACAAGACTCTAAGATAGCAGATATGTAGGAACTTGTTCAAAGACATAGTGTCAGGGCTGATATTCCAACTGAAATCTATGTGGATTTTAAAGTCTTTGTTCTTCTCATTGTATCTCACTGATCTCCATCCTGGGAAGTCCAAGTAGTGAATTTAGATTACAAAAGTTTCTTAATCCTTTAGACCCAGGTGGAAGGCTATCTGAGATTCTTGCCCAATGTGAATGTTTCATGACACTACTGAACTACAGGATACCATGGTTCCCACCCTTGTTCTTTTGCTAATAAGTTATGTGACCTTGAAGAAGTCATTTCATCCTTTCCAAAGTTAGCTGCACATACATAAAACTTAAAGAAAACTCTTCAAACATGAGACTCTCATTACACCTGTGATACACTCTTATTTTACCCTTATTCTACCACTATTCCAAAAGTAGAATTTTAATGAAAATATGTTAATTGCATTATTTTCAGTTTTTTTCTGTCTTTGAGCACAAAGGGGTATAATTGTTGACATTTATTGTTTGAGAGTCCTGTCATGTGATTCAAAATAATATAAAATTTTAAGTCACTCAAACAAATGTCAACTTGAGTATGTATGTTATATACATGTAAGGTCTCAGAGGCAAGATTAATTTGAATTTTGGGAGAATTACATAACCACAAATGGTGAGACTAGAGACTCATGAAACAGCCTGAAATAATTGTCAGAGTGTAATTCACATAGTTTTATAATTGCACAATCTTTCTGTAATGTGCCCACTGCAAACAATGAGTAGCTAAATAATCTATAAGACGCTTACGTGTTAAACCCACAAATCAAATCACATTACTCGTCATGCAAATAAAACTAGATCAGTAATTGCCATTACCCCTACTTCTCTCTTAGAAGCAAATAGAAAATGCTACTGGCCATGGCTAGTACACTAAGGACATAGTAACAGCTGAGATTCACCAAACAAACAACAAAATAACTTCTCATGCTATTAGTTACGAATTTCTTTTAGCAATTATCATCACTTGTATTTTGAATTTACATTTTCAGATATATGGAAAACACTTCAGTAAAATTTCATGAAATTTATTTGCCATCTCTTGGTATAAGTTATTTATTGTAACAATTTGGTAAATGAAACAGATGACAAAGAACATACAGGTAAATGGAAGTTATTTAGCTGGGGGGAGGGTTCATGACTGTTCAACATATTAGAAACAAATGGAAAGATAAATGGGTACATATATTTCTATGATGAGAATGTGCGATATACCAAGGATGAATCAATTCCGTATAAATGAATTTTCTTAAAAATGCCAACAAACCAACTTGAAACTTACGTTTAATTATTTTTGTTTACCTTACTATTTTGAGCTAGGTAAAAATTAAATCTGAGAAACAAGATCTTTTAAAATTGTAACTGGCAATAATAGAATTTCATTTAAGTGTAATAAGAAAAAAGGAATAACCACCTTTCTGTAACTATGGTAGATGAACATTAAAATGTATAGTTTCTATATCGGAAACTCATTAACATGTATAAATTATAAGTTAAAGATACTTAATATTATAATCATTGAACATGCATTTAGTACAATATTGACAACTCTAGTCATAGTGTCCAACATTTAAGTTAATTCACAATTAGTGACTGGAAAGTAAGCGTGCTCTTGAAATAAAAGATTATTTTTTGTATGACCCACTGGAAAGTGAAACATTTTAATAAGTAAGTACATTAGAGATGAGGCTAATGACTGAAGAAAAGCCAGAATTTGAGAGCCAGATGTGCTCTGATCCCCCTTTAAAATACATCCTTAATGAAATAAAGAGGCATCTAGCTCTTCCTTTGATTAATTAAGCAGGTGCTAACTTAAGTCATCCAAATAGCATCATATCCAAGGTTTACTATGGGTAGAGAATCTAAGACACTCTTGCTTTATTGTTATTATCAGCACCAGCATCCCCAAATCCTTCATCACCATCATCTGAATCATTATACCTCTAAAACCCTCATAACTCAAAGACGGCAGTGTTAGGAGCAAAAGTAAGTTCACCCGATGTGTAGAGGAGAAACAATATTGAAATACAACTTTAAACAAGACAGCATATACTATTTACTGCTAGGAGATGGCAGCATCCCGTAGCACGCAGGAATCGAAGTGGCCATATCATTCAATGGCAACAAAAATAGACTACAGCTTCCAAGGTGAAGGGACAGAAATAAGGATAGCAGTTGACCCTGCAAACCACAGCCACAAGCTGCTACCCAGGAGGCATACAAGTGAGAGAGAAGTGAGCTTTCAGTGCAAACTATTTGAATTTAAATCACAAGAAGAGGAACCAAACTCTCTTTATGTTTTGAATGCTGTTCCTTTAAAAGCATTGCCATGTTCAAGGCCATTTATTGTAATTTTATCAAAATACAATTATTTGCAATATGATTTAATATACAAGTTACTACATAGGAAAATACAGTTCACGTATAGGAAGGTATCCCAGGTTATTCTAGTATTCTGAATCACTTCAAATCTGATAGAGGTTTGTAAGTTATAGATATTTCGGTGTCATGTCCTGATTTATTTGGCAGATGTCTAACATACCTGTACCATATGGTCTACTAAAGATAACATTATCAAATTCAGTATGTAACTCCTGAGGTTCGAATATGTGCTGTTCAGTTATTTTACTGACACTATCTCCTTAATTGTCTACTGGGAGAAAAAACACAGCCTTACAACTCACTGGTGTCAGGTATTTTTGTAGGTACCCCAGGTACAATTTTGCACAAAATAATGTTCCTGCCCTAAGAAAATAATACTCTAGAGGCCAAGAAAGACAAACATGTAAGCCAGTAAGTAGATACACCGCATTAGTCTAATCACATTAGACTAATATGTTGGTAAAGATGGTGCACAGTGGCTGACTGGAAGATATTTTGGAGAAGCAATGCACATACTACATACAGATTTGACGAAGAGGGTGATTAAAAGGGTGCTCAAAGCAGTAACTTCTCGGCAACTGATCTGCACTACTGTTATGATTCCATTTACCTCGATGGGGGAGAAAATAGTCTACAACTGGTTTGGACATGCTTTATTTGAGATGTCTGTAAGGCGTCCAAGGAAAATGAGTTGTATACACACACCTAAAAATCGGAACAGAGGTCTAGGCTGGCCCTAAAAAAATCAGGAATTGTGAAAAATTAGGTGGTATTTAAAACCTTGGGCAAATTGATGACCCAAAAATGAGTACAGTTTGAGATGAAAGTAGAAAGGTGGTAAACCACATCCTTAATCCAGAATTTCAGCCTGCAAAAAAATGGGTGGAGGAAAGACAGAAAAGAATGCCAATACAAGCAGCGAGCAAAGTCAAAAGGATGCACTGGCTCTGTGGAAGTGTTTCAAGGAGGAAGAAATGATCAACTGTGCTGAAACCTGCTGGAAAATCTAGCAAATATAATCAGGAAACACGGGGTAATGCAGAATCCATTGTTATTCCTGATGAGAAAAGCCTAAGTGGATTGGTTAGGGGAAGAATTCAGTTTGGGGTGAATGGAGTAGTTAATAAAAAGAGAGGAACAAGGGATAAAGTAAATCTAGCATATATTTTTTAAGACAAGTTAAGAGATGGAGAACAAAGGGGAAGAATTCCTTGAATAAGGTTAGGGAAATGGGATCCACAACACCAGGAGAATTTTTTTTAACGGGAAGAAGGTGGAAAATATTGGTATAGATGTAGGTAAGTTTGCACGTAACACTGAACAATGGGGAGACTCTTGTCCCGCGACTTACGTTTCTCCATCACGTGTGGGAAAGGGTAGCCTGGAGTGGAAGGGATGGGAGGCTTTGTCAAGGATTTTAGGAGGAAGGATGCAGTTGGTCATCTCAATGTGTGGGACAGGCAAATGCTAGAAAAACAGCATGACTGAAAGGAGTGTTGATTCTTCACTGAAGTTTAGGGTTCTGTGAATTCTAAGTAAATTTTTTTCCTCCAGAAACTTAAAGCTGCTTATGTTTTAGGCATGGAGAACCTGTTTTGGACAAAAAGGAACTCTAGTTGCAGTGCTGGCATTTCCCTCCGCTTTGCCAAATATCTGTTGGCTCTCTTATGCCTACCTGTGGCCCTTCACAGATCTGTTATTTTCTAATTCCTTCTGTGCCTTTTTTAAACCTGTGTACTTTGTCTCCTTTAAACTTGTTAGGTCTCAGTAAAAAAAAAAAAAAATCAGTATATACGGATTTATAACGAAAGCTACTTACCCATTATTAGGATGTGTCTATTCATAAAATCCTAAGCTCTCAAATTAACAAGTGTGTGATACAGTGATTATACCTCCCTTTACAATCTTTCACTGGCCTCTGGCTGACTCCAGGATGGAGTTAAAACACCACATTTTTTCACTGAAGGCTTTTATGTTCCCCAGTTATAGCCTCTTCCATCCCGATCATCCTTCATGCAACACAGAAAATAAGAATAGGCTCATCACTTTTAATTATATCATCTTAAGGATCACATTAAATTTAGTTTTTATTTATATATGTATCTATCCACCTAACTAAGACATTCATAAATAACTGGATTTTTTTTCATTTAGCCTTAAATCATGGATATTTCCACATGCCACTGGCCATTCTTCTACCCTGAATCTCATATCTACTTAGAGTTAACTCCTATGAAATTGTGATGATTCATTTTACAATATACCACTTTAGGGGCACATGCATCGCTTTTTAACCATTCACTTTCATAAGTAATGCTGTGATAACTGTCTTTTCACGGAAAAGTTTTAATGCACCTCTGATTGTTTCCTAGAACTTAAATGACTTGGCCAAGAGAGATAGGAGGATCTTCAATACATTGACAAATTACCACTTGAAAACCCTTCACTGGGTCATACTCCCATCAGAACTAAATGAGATTGTATATTTCCTGCACCACTGTCATCTCATGTTAATATTTTTTTAAAACTTAACTAATTTCTTATGAAAAAATGACCAATACTACCTGTGTATATACTCCGCTGATCTATCTTTATGACTGAAGACTGTGGTGAGTACAATGAGGGGACCTGTTGTGTCTTACTGATGGTTGTATGATTCCATATGCCTGGATTACAGCACTCAAAGGTCCGATGTTTGACTGGGTAGGTAAACTTTTCCTGGGTCTCGAGTCTATAACTGCCTGGGATATAGCTCTATCTGATGAACCACTGAAACCCCAAACTCCACATATTAGAAGTTGAACTCATGTAGCTTTCCCAACTTGATAAGATCCACAGTCATCCCCAGAGTTACCCAAGTTTGAAAACTTCAGAGTCATTTTCGGTGGGTTTTTGTTTTGTTTTGTTTTCCTATCTCAGTCTCCGTTCCATAGGCTACCAAGTTGCATATATTCTTCTTCTTAAGTCTATCTATTGGGTCTCCTTCTAAAGTTCCTTTAGTCTCTCAGTTCTGGTTTTGTTTTCTGTCTGAACTGTAGCAATAGTCTCCTAAATGAGCCGTCCACCATAGACATCTCTTTCTAATTGCCCCACAGGCTACGTCGGGGGTTCTCCGCACTACTGCTATGTTGGACTAGGTATTCTTTGTTCTAACGGTTGTCCTTCGTATTGCAGGATGCTTAACAGCACCCCAGGCCTCTACTCACTAGATGCCAATTAGATCACCAGCTGTGACAACCAGAAATGTCCCTAGACATTATCAGATGATGTCTGGGAAGCAAAACTGTCCTCCACATAGCCTCTTGAGGATCACTGATCTACACACTATAGCTTGCAATCCTTGCCAGGTTCCTCATTTCATGGAGACCAAATTTATCATGACATTCAAGTTCCTTAAAATCCAACCCCATTCTATCTTTGATTATTTATTATCAACTCTATTTCTTTCCTATATTTCCCCTCAAGTCAAATAGAACATCTTGACACTTCCAGAATTTACCATGTGTTCTATTATATATAGAACCTATACATTCTTCAAGATCTCTCTCTCTCCTGCCATCATTTCTATGACACTTTTCCTGATTCATACGTGTTTCAGTAGCTCTCTTACAGCATTTACTACTCTGTTCTATATACTGATATGTTGCCTACTTGTTGAGAGCAAAACTGCTTTCCATTGATCTTTGTGCGCCCAGTTCTGAGCAGCGATCAGCCCATGGTGAGCATTCAATAAATACTTAATGAAATTCAAGGGCACGACTGATCGATTGCTCCAGGTGTACACGCATACCTCAGCGCAGCTAAACCACAGTGTTTGTTTTTTAAGTGAATGGCTATAAGTTCTGGAATGATCTAATACCACCTCACTCTAAATACCAATATAGTATTCTTTTCATATTTGGAAGTATTTTTATATATTGTACTTATCTCTGTTTTTCTGATGTAGTCCTTCCATTAGTTTATATAAGGGAGTTAACTATATAGAGATATTGTACAATTTTCATTAACATAATGTATAATTCATATACGTAAAAGTCCCACTGTATATATAATGTATAACTATATTTTTTCACTAATCTGACTCTGGCTCTCATGCCTCTGAATTTCCCCCTATTCAGCCTGGAAAATCTAGAGTTGGGTAAAATTCCATTTTTGATTGAGCACATGTAAACTGAATACTTAGCTGGCTTATTTCCTTCTACTTAACTCCAAGAGATAATTTAAGAGGAAAGTGGGAAATGGATATCTCTCGAGAAGGCCTGAAATATATTCCTACTGACTATTCACAATGAGCAGAAGGGATAATGATGAAGTGCCTCTGAAGCATACTGATGGGTTTCCTTGAAAAGCAGACTGTTAGAAACAGTGGGTTGGAGAAACATATTAACTATGGTTTCATGGAAAAAGCCATCAGTCATTGTCTGAGTCTGTGCAGAGGTCAACATTGTAACACAGGTGAGGTCATCCTTGAAGCATTTTTCTCACGTACCATTATCTGTTAGTGCACACATTTTAAGGCAGTAGTTTAAAATACTCGATAAATATTAATAATTTATTAAACTGCCTACATTAGAGAGGTGAGAAATGCTGGTATTTTCACATGGTCAATAGAGAGATACAAGTAGATATTAAATGACTTGATCATTAGAGCAAAATCAAAAAGTAAGGTTTACATTAGAACAGAAAACTCAATAATAAGCTCTTTTCTAGAAGTCAGTGATTGGCCTTTAAGCATTTAGTGTCTAGAGTTAGACCTAAGAGAAAATACACACATACTGTCTAAACGTAATTCAAGTATTTTGATGGCAAGAGTCCTCGATTTTCCCTGTAAAATCCCCACGCAGAGCTCTCTATGTTGAGAATTTTCCATGAAAAGCCTTAAAAAATGAAAAAAAAAAATGCCACCCATATTACTGCCTCTTATATGTAATGAACAAATTTAAAGCTTTATTATCTCTGGTAACAAAACGCTATTTCCTTGCTTAAAATGATTCAGATGTAGAAACCAAAATCTGTCTGGTCGAGTGAGAAAGAAAACTTGTTCAAAGTCTGGTTTTAGTTCAGTTCCTGTCTTGACAACTGATCAACCGTAGCACCTAAAATAGGCATTTTAGGGAGATTTTAGCCATTCTACATCCCTACTCCTCTTGTTTTCCAAATTTGGGGTTAAAAGGCAGAAGTTACATAAAGCAGAAAAAAAAAAGATTTTCACACAGGTAAGAGAATTTATATATTCTTCTAAAGGTCAAAATCTCTGGGGGAAATGGAGCTATGAAAATTTCCTCACTATTCAACCCTAAATTGTGATTGTTTAGATGGTTTTCTTGAGAGGGGGAAAGGGAGAATTGAACTAGACAGCTTGAAAAAATTAAGTAGGCTATAATATATAAATTTCGCAGGAAATCTATTCACCTCCTTTCAATGACAGAAAACGTAAAAATCAGAAGTGTGAAAATTTTGACATAACTATGAAAGAACCACGGAGCCTCTTTAATCCAAAAAATTCATTATATTTGGAATTGCTTACAGGTAATGAAAAAATGTAAATGACAGAAACAAAACTGATGACATCATTCAGAGTTTAACAGTGGAAAAAGGATATTAAAAGAAGCCAGCTTCTATGGGCCAAATCACAATTTCTCATTCACTATAATTGCAAATATTGGTTCCTGAATGCAGAATACAAATGGAAGAGAATAGCACCTTGGCAATGCAATAGTCAAAGAAAGGTAATACATTTAAATAAAATTGCATGCATTTGCATTGTAATTGAAATGGTAATTTGAGGGCTAAGCACAAAATTATCTTAGGTATAGAATATATACTGAAAAATTTATAATTCTGGTTGTAACCTGACAGGCTTTTGAAATACTCAGTGTGAAAAGATGGGTACTTGAAATATGAGAGAAGAATGGAAGGTAGAAAGAAGAATTCTCTGTAGTTATTTTTCTAATTATTTTATTCCTAAGGTTAGCATGAGTAAAATTCTATTATTCATTCTTTAGAATCTTTATCCTTTAAAAAAGGATGAAGGAGTTACCTTCTCGTTCTAATTCTCAAATTACCTTCTATGTTTTTCTCATACTGTAGCATTAAATGTTAAGAATACTTTTTCAAAAAAAAAAAAAAACCTTATCTATAAAGTACAAATGATGGTTGCTGAATATAGACCGGTAATCAACAGTCCTTGGCGATGGAAGAAAAGCCTTTTCAGTTTTTTTTTTTTTTTTTTTTTTTAGTTCCTTGAAAAGGGATCACACGAGTAATTTTGCTGACTCTGACAAAACCCTGTTATGTTATGCAATTTTCCTCTTCTGTTGAGACGGGGGGAAAAAGTTGAATGGGTAATTGTATTTTCACTTTAAATTGGGAAGTTCAAAGAGCAAAGTATATGAGACTACTACATATACTACAAAGTACACGAGAGGCCATCTTTTATTCTCAAAAAGCACCATTTGGGGCCACTCAATCGCACTGGGCTGTTGACTCTAACTCTTAAGTGAACTGCATGCAGAATTTGGAGCAACTGCCTTAGCATTCTACCCCTTGAAGGATCTGCATGCTTTGTCTCCGGCAAAAAACAAGCTAGCCACCTGGGACGTCTGAGCTTCTCTCTGGAAGCAGAATGATTCTGACTAATGGCTACAATGTATGAAGCACCCACTGTATACAAAGCACTCTTCTAGGCGTTTCATATATATTAGATGACGTTCAAGAATCCCAGGTGAGGTGAGATTTTCTTGTTCCGCACAGACTGAGGCTCCATGAGATTTGGTAGATGGCACAAGGCTACATAAGTCACTGAGTCAAGCAAAGGGAGCAGGATTCAAGGCTAAGACTACCTGGTTCCGAAGCATATACCCCTGTCCATAGCATTAATCCTTTTAAACCAGCGTACTTGTGTGACTGGTGCTTGACAAGGCCTTCAGAGTTTCCTGTATTGAGTAACAAAGCACTCAACATTATAGATCTTTGTACCTGATGACTAAACGGGGAAAACTTTTCTGCATTTCAATTCAACTGAACTAACAGGCCCTCATCAGACATTACAGGGTGTAGATAAGAAGCCAAGAGCTGACTGGCCATTGTTTCTGAGCATTTGGGTAGTATAACACAGCTATCACCAACATAAAAGTTGGTGATAAAAGTATCACCAACCAGAAAAGTTTTACCATGGATTACAAGATTCGACCTAAATTACCAGGGCCGACAACCTTAATTACCTCTGCATGCTGTAAGGGACACAGTGTCATCAATCACTGTATCCCTAGATCAACATCTGGAAAAATTAAGTCCCTATACTTTGTCTTCCCCACACGCACACGTTTTCAGTGACTGTTAACATTCCTGAGAGTGTCCTAACAGCTTGGTGTGGAGTTTGCTTGTAAGCAGGCATGCCCGCCCATACAACACAAAATACAGGCCAAGAAACACTTTCTTCTGCTTGTGAGTTACTTGAATCACCAGAGGCCCAAAGCGTATCCTGACCTTCTTTCCCTTTGATCCTATGCTTCCAGTTAACACATCAATTTCAAAGTACAAACTCAGGGGATTCCCTGGTGGCGCAGTGGTTGAGAGTCCGCCTGCCGGTGCAGGGGACACGGGTTCGTGCCCCGGAGCGGCTGGGCCCATGAGCCATGGCCGCTGGGCCTGCGCGTCCACAGCCTGTGCTCCACAACGGGAGAGGGCACAGCAGTGAGAGGCCCGCGTACCACAAAAAAAAAAAAAAAAAGTACAAACCCAGTCTCAATTAGGATCAATATACTATTTCAATATTTCAATGCATAGATTCAATATTTATCTTTCTGGATTGTGACCAAAATATCTTTGTACTTGGAGTTTTGCTTCTTGTTTTAGAAAATGTATCTACAGAATGACTTCTGCAATGCCTAATCTGATACCAGTCTACACCCAGGACCTGTGTCTTTGGATGCTTTAGAGAATATATGTGTACTTCTTTTTCTCTGGCCGTATAATAGTCCCTCTTCTTTCTAAACGTTCTGAATTTTTAAAAATCACTATATCCAATTAGAGTTTTAACAAAATGTATGCCTTTTTCTTTAAAAATTGTAGTGATTCTGGTAGTTTGATAAAAGGAATGAATTTAAATAGTTATTTAACATTCTAGGCAAATATGATTTGAGATGGGGGAGTACCAACATGTACTAATAAGTTGTTATTTTTATACGATGTTATATTGCTATGTGTATCGGTTAAGAATTTTCATACTGTGACTGAAATTCACTCAAGTCAACTAATTTTGACTTAAATTTTAAAATGTAATTTATTAGATTAAGTGACTGAATAGTTTAGGGTTCTTCTGACTTAGGCTTGTTTTGAATCAGGGCTCATATGACGGTGTCAAGATACATCTTTCAGCTTTGCATCTTTTATGTGACACAGAATGACTGATTCTTCACCAAGCTGGTTTACTTTTCCTCCTGACCACACACCTAAACGGTATTACACAATCTCCTTTGCACTTAATGTGGCCTTGAACCGGATTCTTGACAATAGCGTGTCTGTGTTGCTCATTAAAATCCTTCAGGCACTATCACCCAACCTCCTTCTCCCCCCACCAGCAAAAGCGGGCTGTCAACTTGACAATACGGATGCTGAATATGGGCCCTTCACCAATCTAGGCTCATGGAGAAAAGCACCACCACCACCATTCCCACAAACTGGAATTTAAGGGAGTAAAAGATAAACTTCTATTCCACTAAGCTCTAGAGATTGAGTTTGTTACAGCAGGAAGCACTGTCTTAATTAATCCACTTATTGTTCCTGCATTCTTGGGACGCCCTCTTCTCAAGGTCACAAAATGTCAGTATTTCCTTGACAGGTCTCTTCTACTAAGAGCAAACAATTCCTGAGCTTCACTCTGATTGGACCATTACAGGTGATATGCTCACTCCTGAGTAAGTTTACCAGGTTTCACCTGTAAGCCCCACCCCTGGAGCAGGTGGCTTCTCTTAGGCACCTAGGTGTTGATGGTGAGGGACCCAGCCAGGAGGCGACAGATATAAGTCAAACAAAAACGGTGGTTGTGTTACTTAGAATGACAGGAAATGGTATCTGGGAAGCAAAGTTCAGCATATGTTTGCTACACTAGAGACAAACATGAGGAACTCCAAGTTTGTTTATCTTAACCGTGTAAGTTTGTTTTTAGTAACAAATCTAGGCTGTGTCTCAACTAGTCTCTAAAGAAATCTTATGGTCCAAAGGAATTCTAAAATAAAAAAAGATTTTCAAAAACATATTTGTCAACTACGTGGCTTGACTGCTGTACATATTCATAAATTCTTCTATATTTGGCTGAAACTAGAATGGGATAAGTGTTTTTGATTACAAGCATGTGTTTGTTTTTATATAATTACTGTCATCTTTTCAGGAACTTTGTTTTATTTCTGTATATCTGGCATTACTAGGCATATATGTAATATTTAATAGATGTCCAGTATCTTCAGATGTGTAGCTGAGTTGATTCCTCACTTATTTACAATCATCCTATACACATATCTGCTTACAAAGTTCTACACATTTTACTGTTACAATAGTGACAATACGATTGCCTATTAGTAGTATTAATACCAGCGTATTTAATAATTTGCAAACTTGTCTAAGAATATTAATACCAGCTACATAACAGCTACTCTATAAATACTTCTTCAAGCTGTGACATAATTTATTGAAGTATTTCATTTCTTAAACATTGATTTTTCTCTTTTAAATATTTGGGATTCTATAAAGCAAATTATTGGAATTTCTTTAAAATATTGTTGGCTTACATTTAATGAGTTTTTCATGATCACACAAAATATACAACTTCCCTTTTTGTAATATGACAAAAAAAAAGAAAAAAGCAAATTAGAAAGAAAAGATACACAAGGCACACACTCGGCAAAGGAGAGCCATTGGGAAACATGTTTGCTTTGCTCTTGATCAATGGTTTTCTACTGAGACCAAATTTTCCCCATCCCCCAACAGCCAGATGGCAATATCTCAAGACATTTTTGGCTGTGAAAACTAGGAGGGAGATGCTACCATGCTACTGGTATCTAGGGATAGGAGCCAGGGATGCTACTAAATATTTTTAAATGCACAGGACACTGCTGACCCACAACAAATCATCCAGCCCGAAATGTCAAGAGTACCAATGTCAGTATACCCTGCTGTTGACCTTGGTTATAATTTTTTAAATAAAATAAAGAAAGCTTCTGTAAGAAGTGATAAACCTAAGCTGACCCTCACACAGATTTGGGTCCTGAATTCACACTGTTTATAAATCAAAAACATTCAAGATAAAAAAAAAAATGTTCTCTAAGCTAGCTCTGTGATGTTAATTATGTAAGTGGTAGAATTTTTGAAAGTGGACAAAGCTATACTGGCTGGGACTTCTTAGCAACGATCATGAAGGCAGGAAAACACTGAACACACTTGAAAACTAAAACTTAATTGAGTTTAAAGTATTTACGAATTTTTTAAATTATGTATTTAAAACACTGGGAGAAAGCTCTATTAACCTAGAATGTGTATCACGACATTTTTCAAAATTGAGGGTGAAAAAAATTCAGGCAAAAAAAAATTGAGAGGCTTTAATAGTATTGAACCCTACTAAAGCAACCTTTATAGAAATGTCTGAGATATAAAAATAACTGGTGATTAAAGAAAACTGGTGAGGATAGAAACTCAAAGCAAGAGGCTAAAAATAAATTCAAATAGAGAGATGACCACAATTAATAAAATGAAATTCTTCAAGGTGTAAAGATGGACATATTTCAATTAGAAATCCAGTTTTATGTATTTCAAGGAACAAGCTTAAAATGTGACACATAAAGAGATAAAAATATACTAACCAAAAGAAAGTTTCATGGATATGTTAACCTCAAATAACTATAGCAAGAAAAATTACTAGATACAAAAGGTATCAATATATAATGATAAAATGTTCAATGAACTAAAAAGTTATATGTGTTTATTATTATGTCTTGAACATACATAAACCACAAAATGAGACCATCAGGGAGAAAGTTACAAATTTACCATTAGTTCAGTGGATTCTAACAAATGTCTCTAAATAACTAATCAGACGAAAAAAGTCAATAAGTCTATAGATAATTTTCAAGACAATAAGCCTCCTCCCTTGTCACTCATTTATAGCACTGCCCTCAACAACTAAAGAACACATTTTTCCCAAGTGCACAAATAAAGTTTACCAAAAAAAATGTCCTTACACTTGGCAATAAAGGAATTCAAAAAATTACAACCGGTATCATTTAGATATGTTTCTGACTGCAATTTTATTAAGTTATAAATCAACAACAGAACCAGAAAAGCTGCTAAAGTGATTTTAAAAATAAAATATAGGCTTGATGTTTATGTTACAAAAGAAGAGATCCTGAAAATTAATGAGCTAATAACCTATTTTATGATATTACTACTGTGTAACAGATATACTCTACATGTCTGGATGTAGAGTTTTATTTGTTATTACACAGTACGCAGTATTTTCCATTTTAATTTCCACTTACAATTTCAACTTATGAGTTATTTGAAAATTTATTTTTAAATGCATATGGCATAGATGATGCCATTCTCTTGGAAATCTGTTGAGAATTCAGACAGGTAAGAAATGACTTATTATAATTGCTCACCTTTGGATGCGGGGGCATACAAAATAATTATAGAATGTGGCCTTGGTCATAAAAGTAGAGGATACGACCAATAATAGAATACAGCAATACAGATCAATATTCCCAAACCTAACATAATTGTGTCTAAGAATTAAATGATGCACCACCATAAGACAGATGAAGTCTTGCTTTCAAAAAGCTTCAACAAAATAATTTTTTGGCCCAATGCATGCTGAGGGAAGCAATGTCTAGAGGTGCCTTAAGAAGAGCATGTAGCAACCTCCCACGCCCGGGTGTTCACCATCTATTTCCTACATACCTCACCAAAATAAAACCAGTTCTAAGGGAGAAACAATGACCTTTCTCTACACGCACAATTTCAAAAAGAGCGCATTACACTGCACACACCCCGAACTTGGAGGCCAGCACGAAGGTCCTTCAGTAAAAATAGTAAATAGCTTTTAAAAACATGCAAGGGAAAAGAAAAGCATCACGTGTCCTCATGAATTGTTCTTTTCACAATGCTCAACAGACCGCATCCAGGAAGCCTCCCTACAGAAATGCTGGAAACACTCCTTCATCCTGATATCCTTGCATCTGTTTCAGGTTAAACAAGAATTTGCTAAATGACGAGATGGAACGATAGAGAAATGCTGAAAACAAGCTAGCTAAAACACTCATTTGGTACTGAATTCGATCATTATATGACACCACTTGGTTAAAGAACCCTTACCCAGTGTGGGACCTTTTTATATTTTCAACATTCACTTCCTTTGTATTGTTGACCATTCTCAGAAAGGTAGGTGGCCCTAAGCAATGTTAAGCCTAGGTTACCAACAGAAAGGCACTAGGGTCCCAGGTCTGGAGGTGAAAGCACGGAGAGTCCCCCTGGGATACTTCCATGGCAGTGACAGGTTAGAGATTATTCAGTCTCACGCTTCAATAAAATACACTGTTGTGCTTAGAAGAGCATGGAGGTGAAAAGAGGGGGAGTTTATTCCAAAAAACCACAAACTACACTGGATACTCAGCCATCAGAAAATTATATTTAAGTAGTTCCTGAATGTCAACAGTGAGGAAGGAAAGAGTGTTAAGGAAAAAAAGGGGGGGGGCACTATTTTCCAGGGAAAACTGTTGGAAGTAAACTGGGAAGATCTTTTCCATCAATCCCCTGTGCCCCTTTTGAGGGGAGAAGAAGGTTTATCAAAAAAGTAAAACAGAACTAATCAACACCTTCCTTAAAAAGAAAAATTCAGAGAATGAGAATCTATAAATTCCCCGTGAAAAAGTTTTCTCATTTTTAGCATAGGAAAAAAACCTTAGGAAAAAATATAACTTGGTTTTCTCAGAAAACAAAATGCTCTACCTACAGAAATTATGTTGTTTTTTTCCCCTAACCACAACACCTAAATGCAACTGAATATTCTGACTAGAGTAAGCAGACTTGGTAATACCCTTCTTATTTACTGATGTTACTTTCAGCCCTTTGAGTTAGTCAGCAGACCCTGAAGGGAAGTCATACACTGTCCGGTGGTTTTCTTTGGGAGTTTTTCTCAGCTTTGTTCTCAGTTGAGAACTACTACACTATGACAAGTACACGGCAATCCAGTTGGAGATAAAGTGGATCTGTTTTCCTAAGATTTAGTTCTGTTATTTAGAGCTGAACCTTTTCTGTTTGGTGTTTTAAATCTGTTTATAAAGGACAGAACACCTACTGCAGACTTGTGAATTGCAACTCTGACTTCTGAAGTATATGGCGCCTGACTTTCTGGATAGTAACAGTGGGGGAGACGTGATACACACAGCTCTACTCACCTCTTCTTACTGCTGGCCAGCTGCTAGCTGTTGATTATTTCTCCTTGGGCTAAATTCCAACCACCCATCCATCAGTAAATCCATATGCTGGGCTCACCCACTTTCACGTACCTGTCTGTTTCTGTAAACTATGGACTTGCAGGCTCAAAAATATGTATACTCACAGTTTTTCACAAAGGAGAAGTGAAAGAAAATTTTCTTCTATCTTTGCTTTCGGATACAATTCTTTGCACTTTAACTGAAACCTAGAGGAAGTTACACAAATGTCTTTGCATTCCGAACTCTCTGAAGCCTTTCTGAGTATTATGTATAGTTCCTTGATTCTAAAGCAGAGGTTGGCAAACGTTCTGTCAAAGGCCACATAGTAAATATTTGAGGATTTTCAGCCTGTATTGTCTGTCCACAGTACTCATCTCTGCCGTTGCTGCGCAAATGCAGCCATAGGCCACACGTCAGTAAATGAAGTGGCTCTGTTTCAATAAAACTTTACCTATGGACACTAAAACGTGAAAATGATATGAAATTCACAGGTGACAAAATATTTTTTCAACCATTCAAAATGTAAAAAAAAAACAAAAAAACAAAACTTTGCAAGCCATACAGAAACAAGCAGTGGCCGCATTTGGCTTATAGGCCATGGTTTGCAAACCTGTGCTCTCAAGCACAGTACCTAAAACTCCAGCTCACTCACCTCTTCCGTCAGAAATTTTGTACTCTACATTTTCCATTTAACAACAAGACAAAAACACGAAGCATTACTACAATCTGTTTCTACTAGAGAACGTACGCAACCTTTTCAGTCCTAAATATTTAAGTGCCTATCTCTTTTGGAAGCATACCATCATCCTAGATATTTCAAAGCTCTTTGCCTAAGCTCCTTTATAAACAATAACATTTATTTCTTTGCTTGAATCTTCTAAGCATTTTTTCTAAGATACTAAGAGTCAATTCTGCATTCTGATCAATGCAAGGAACATGTCATCTGCATGTGGCTCTCCAACAACTTAAAAGCATCACTGGATTCTTTTTCTTTTTTTAACTTCCAATCGGTGCAAAACCAGAAGTGAATCAGGCCCGTCATGACTCCAAACAATCGCACAGCTACTGTACAGCCAGTAACAAATTCAAGATCTAGAAGATGTTAGAAATTAAGCTTTCTGCTACCCCGGCATCATGGCAATATTTTTCTAGGCAAGCATGAGGATTACACAATAGCCTTGTCTCGAGGTATCCATTTTTCTCTCCAAACTGCTGACAGGATTATCATCTGTACCTTCGCCATGACTAAATAAACTGCATCTTTAAAAATTAGTGCTTGGCAAATGGAAACCAAAAGAAAGCTGGAGTAGCAATTCTCATATCAGACAAAATAGACTTTAAAATAAAGACTATTAGAAGAGACAAAGAAGGACACTACGTAATGATCAAGGGATCGATCCAAGAAGAAGATATAACAATTGTAAATATTTATGCACCCAACAGAGGAGGACCTCAATGCATAAGGCAAATACTAACAGCCATAAAAGGGGAAATCGATAGTAACACATTCATAGTAGGGGACTTGAACACCCCACTTTCACCAATGGACAGATCATCCAAAATGAAAATAAATAAGGAAACACAAGCTTTAAATGATAAATTAAACAAGGTGGACTTAATTGATATTTATAGGACATTCCATCCAAAAACAACAGAATACACTTTTTTCTCAAGTGCTCATGGAACATTCTCCAGGATAGATCAGATCTTGGGTCACAAATCAAGCCTTGGGAAATTTAAGAAAACTGAAATTGTATCAAGTATCTTTTCCAACCACAATGCTGACACTAGATATCAATTACAGGAAAAGATCTGTAAAACATACAAACACATGGAGGCTAAACAATACACTACTTAATAACGAAGTGATCACTGAAGAAATCAAAGAGGAAATCAAAAAATACCTAGAAACAAATGACAATGGAGACACGACGACTCAAAATCTATGGGATGCAGCAAAAGCAGTTCTAAGAGGGAAGTTTATAGCAATACAATCCTACCTTAAGAAACAGGAAACATCTCGAATAAACAACCTAACCTTGCACCTAAAGCAATTAGAGAAAGAAGAACAAAAAAACCCCAAAGTTAGCAGAAGGAAAGAAATCATAAAAATCAGATCAGAAATAAATGAAAAAGAAATGAAGGAAACGATAGCAAAGATCAATAAAACTAAAAGCTGGTTCTCTGAAAGGATAAACAAAATTGATAAACCATTAGCCAGACTCATCAAGAAAAAAAGGGAGAAGACTCAAATCAATAGAATTAGAAATGAAAAAGGAGAAGTAATAACTGACACTGCAGAAATACAAAAGATCATGAGAGATTACTACAAGCAACTCTATGCCAATAAAATGGACAACCCGGAAGAAATGGACAAATTCTTAGAAAGGCACAACCTGCCAAGACTGAATCAGGAAGAAATAGAAAATATGAACAGACCAATCACAAGCACTGAACTTGAAACTGTGATTAAAAATCTTCCAACAAACAAAAGCCCAGGACCAGATGGCTTCACAGACGAATTCTATCAAACATTTAGAGAAGAGCTATCACGTATCCTTCTCAAACTCTTCCAAAATATAGCAGAGGAAGGAACACTCCCCAACTCATTTTACGAGGCCACCACCACCCTGATACCAAAACCAGACAAGGATGTCACAAAGAAAGAAAACTACAGGCCAATATCACTGATGAACATAGATGCAAAAATCCTCCACAAAATACTAGCAAACAGAATCCAACAGCACATTAAAAGGATCATACACCATGATCAAGTGGGGTTTATTCCAGGAATGCAAGGATTCTTCAATATACGCAAATCAATCAACGTGATACACCATATTGACAAATTGAAGGAGAAATACCATATGATCATCTCAATAGATGCAGAGAAAGCTTTTGACAAAATTCAGCACCCATTTATGATAAAAACCCTGCAGAAAGTAGGCACAGAGGGAACTTACCTCAACAAAATAAAGGCCATATATGACAAACCCACAGCCAACATCGTCCTCAATGGTGAAAAACTGAAAGCATTTCCACTAAGATCAGGAACAAGACAAGGTTGCCCACTCTCACCACTCTTATTCAACATAGTTTTGGAAGTTTTAGCCACAGCAATCAGAGGAGAAAAGGAAATAAACGGAATCCAAATCAGAAAAGAAGAAGTAAAGCTGTCACTATTTGCAGATGACATGATACTATACATAGAGAATCCTAAAGATGCTACCAGAAAACTACTAGAGCTAATCAATGAATTTGGTAAAGTAGCAGGATACAAAATTAATGCACAGAAATCTCGGGCATTCCTATACACTAATGATGAAAAATCTGAAAGAGAAATTAAGGAAACACTCCTATTTACCACTGCAACAAAAAGAATAAAATACCTAGGAATAAACCGACCTAAAGAGACAAAAGACCTGTATGCAAAAAACTATAAGACACTGATGAAAGAAATTAAAGATGATACAAACAGATGGAGAGATATACCATGTTCTTGGAAGAATCAACATTGTGAAAATGACTCTACTACCCAAAGCAATCTACAGATTCAATGCAATCCCTATCAAACTACCAATGGCATTTTTCACAGAACTAGAACAAAAAATTTCACAATTTGTATGGAAACAAAAAAGACCCCGAATAGCCAAAGCAATCTTGAGAACGAAAAACGGAGATGGAGGAATCAGGCTTCCTGACTTCAGACAAAGCTACAGTAATCAAGACAGTATGGTACTGGCATGGCACAAAAACAGAAATACAGATCAATGGAACAGGATAGAAAGCCCAGAGATAAACCCACGCACATATGGTCACCTTATCTTTGATAAAGGAGGCAGGAATGTACAGTGGAGAAAGGACAGCCTCTTCAATAAATGGTGCTGGGAAAACTGGACAGCTACATGTAAAAGTATGAGATTAGATCACTCCCTAACACCATACACAAAAATAAGCTCAAAATGGATTAAAGACCTAAATGTAAGGCCAGAAACTATCAAACTCTTAGAGGAAAACATAGGCAGGACACTCTATGACATAAATCACAGCAAGATCCTTTTTGACCCACCTCCTAGAGAAATGGAAATAAAAATAAAAATAAACAAATGGGACCTAATGAAACTTCAAAGCTTTTGCGCAGCAAAGGAAACCATAAACAAGACCAAAAGGCAACCCTCACAATGGGAGAAAATATTTGCAAATGAAGCAACTGACAAAGGATTAATCTCCAAAATCTATAAGCAGCTCAGGCAGCTCAATAACAAAAAAACAAACAACCCAATCCAAAAATGGGCAGAAGACCTAAATAGACATTTCTCCAAAGAAGATATACAGATTGCCAACAAACACATGAAAGGATGATCAACATCACTAATCATTAGAGAAATGCAAGTCAAAACTACAATGAGGTATCATCTCACACCAGTCAGAATGGCCATCATCAAAAAATCTACAAACAATAAATGCTGCAGAGGGTGTGGAGAAAAGGGAACCCTCCTGCACTGTTGGTGGGAATGTAAATTGATACAGCCACTGTGGAGAACAGTATGGAGGTTCCTTAAAAAGCTACAAATAGAACTACTATATGACCCAGCAATCCCACTACTGGGCATATAGCCTGAGAAAACCACAATTCAAAAAGAGTCATGTACCACAATGTTCATTGCAGCTCTATTTACAATAGCCCGGAGATGGAAACAACCTAAGTATCCATCATCGGATGAATGGATAAAGAAGATGTGGCACATATATACAATGGAATATTACTCAGCCATAAAAAGAAACGAAATTGAGCTATTTGTAATGAGGTGGATGGACCTAGAGTCTGTCATACAGAGTGAAGTAAGTCAGAAAGAGAGAGACAAATACCGTATGCTAACACGTATATATGGAATTTAAGAAAAAAAAAAAATGTCATGAAGAACCTAGGGGTGAAACAGGAATAAACACACAGACTTACTAGAGAATGGACTTGAGTGTATGGGGAGGGGGAAGGGTAAACTGTGACAAAGCGAGAGAGAGGCATGGACATATATACACTACCAAACGTAAGGTAGATAGCTAGTGGGAAGCAGCCGTATAGCACAAGGAGATCAGCTCGGTGCTTTGTGACCGCCTGGAGGGGTGGGATAGGGAGGGTGGGAGGGAGGGAGAGGCAAGAGGGAAGAGATATGGGAACATATGTATATATATAACTGATTCATTTTGTTGTGAAGCTGAAACTAACATAAAGAAAACAAAAATTAGTGCTAGGGCTTCCCTGGTGGCGCAGTGCTTGGGCATCCACCTGCCAGTGCAGGGAACACGGGTTCGAGCCCTGGTCCGGGAAGATCTCACATGCCGCGAAGCGGCTGGGCCCGTGTGCCACAACTACTGAGCCTGCGCTCTAGAGCCCAAGAGCCACAACTACTGAGCCCACGTGCCACAACTACTGAAGCCCGTGCATCGCAACTACTGAAGCCGGCGCGCCTAGAGCCCGTGCTCCGCAACAAGAGAAGCCGCCCGCACACAGCAACGAAGACCCGATGTGGCCAAAAATAAATAAATAAATAAATTAGTGCTTGCCTCAAACTACTCTGCAACAAGGAAATCCATGAGTTAAATTGTTGAAGGTCACTTATAAAAGCAGAATGAAAAGATCACTCTTCCCAATTTTAATCATAAACGTTTCCCCTCAACATTTCCTACATCTTTTATTAATATAATCTATATCCTTGAAATGAAGTAACCATTCTATTCTTTCAATGATAGAAAAGTAGTATAGACAACTTAAAACCTCTCCAAGGTAGAACCACCATTCAATGTCAGAGGGTTCAGTTTTCCCAGCATGCAACGTGTGAATGATACTGGAATCTGAATGATACCAGCAAGGTTACTTACAGACTAACTGCAGAGGCAGTAAATAGAACGAGTTAAAAAATAAAGAAGGGAAATAGAAAAGTAAACACATTTCCTTTGTCACTCTCCATTCACTCAAATCCCTGAATAAGCCATCCTTTCTCTCATCCTGTCTTCACCCATAATGCTTACTCAGCTAAGAATGTCTTATCCTGTCATGCAAATGCTGAACCTCTACTGCAGGCTCAGAGTCCAAATGGACTTGACTGATCTCTCCAGGCAATAAGGCACTCCCTCCTGAGTTTCCATACTGCCATGTACACGCTGAATACCAAAGCCCTTATCGTATGGTTGCAACGGAGGTTGCACATGTTGGACTCAAAGTTTATTTTAGACAAGATTCTTTCACTATACTCGCATCCAAGTCACCTAGAACAGTGTCTATCAATAAATCCTTAGTGAATGGATAAATGAAATCAAGCAAGCAAAGCAGCGAGATGAGTCTGATTGAGTCCCACCCGCAACTACACGAGGTACCATTCTATAAAGTTTCTAGCTCCGTGTACTCACCTGGCCAAAGTCAACTGGCACAGTCCATCAGCGGAAAATCAAGGTAGTTTCAGTAGTTAAGATAAATATTAAGAAGAGTATTTAAAATATTAGCAGTATTCACGAAACAATAAGTTACCGTTCGCTGCTCTGCTAAGCTCCGCATATATTTTACTTTCTTTTACAGTTTTCGCTACGGGAATGAGGGCTCTGCCCTGAATGTACAATGTGCAACACTATACACAGCAGGGGCTTAGTTCTCCTTTTTCCCCATCTTCCCAAATTCCTGTCCAGCCAACAGGTTCTCGCCCAACATTCACACTCTACCTGAAAGGAAGTTCTTATTCTTTCCCCTTTTTTCACCCCGTTCAGCCCAAATCTAGTTTGTCAGGAAATGGGAGTGCCGCAGCTTGTATAATTGTGAGAACAGAATCCATCTCGAATTTCTCACCATCCGCAAATACGTTAGGAAGAGAAAAGATAAAAAGCTAAGCAGAGAGAGGAAGAAGTGCAGTTATCAGTGATGATTCATTTCAGTGTAATACTGAGTATTGGCTTATCTCCTGCTCTTCTGTAAATTACATTTGTGAAAGGCGAAGAATCTTGTTACATTGTAGTTAAGTTATATAAGCACGTCTTACACAAGTTAATGAGAATGACATAAAAGGGACAATAAATCTCTTTCTCAATGAAAATGATTATAACTATGTCAAAAGATTTAGCATTTAAATGATTAAATAATGTTTTCATTTAAAAATAATGTTCACATTTTAGTTATTTTTAACAAGGTCATTGAAGAGCCTTATACTCTATCGTACTTAATATTAAACTGCAAAATAACACCATAGCATGTGTTGGTAGGAAATTTTATTTCATTTTAATGTAAGGGACACATTCTTAATGGCACTCTCAAATTTTTCCAAAATGATCCATTCCCTATGCATTACAAAAATGTAAGTCCAAAAACGGATGACTTCGGTGAATTTAAAAATTGATAGTTTTTATCTTCAAATATTATTGAAATTATTTGAAACGTGCACAGTATTATTTGCAGCTTAAATTTACTATCACTTCCCTAAAGATTTCAGAGTTAAGATTTTTTTTTTTTACCACACCACGCAGTTTGTGGGATCTTAGTTCCCTGACCAGGGATGGAACCCATGCCCTCGTCAATGAAAACACTGAGTCCTAACCACTGGACCGCCAGGGAATTATCAAGAATTTTTCTTTTAAATATCTATCTCATACTTACTTAAAAGAAATATCTTTTAAATATCTTTTATATATTTAAAAGAAATATTTCTTTTAAATATACATCTTAATCTATTTAAGATTTGATTTAAAGTCATCAACTGAATAATTTACATGAAAACTGTAAAATAATGACAAATAAAATTGGAAATTTGTATTCAGGCCATTATTTCCAATACATGTATCAGCTGTGTAATTTCAACTCCATCTGCTGTTACAGTAAATCACTGTGTCCAGTTAATCTTTATTTAAAAAGTACAGTCCAGGAAATTACTACTCTACGGCCAGCTGTTGCTACTCTGTAATAAGATGCATCTCATGTACGTTAACACCCCGATGAGACCACATGACAATTACTCCTTTTAACATTTCTTAAAGTATTAATTTATTTCAGTTTCATTTTTGTTGTGTTGTACACTGGGCAGTTTAAAAGGTAACCTGTTCAAGCTCAGGGTGAGTATTTGCCGCTCATTTATAGCACGATCATTAGTGAAATTCTGCTGTCATTTTAATTAACTCATTTTGGATGCATCAAAATTCATCATTATTGATGGCTGTTTTTATAAAAATTCTCTAATAATGCTGTACCTTGCAAAATAAGAGGTAACCTTAATCATGCTTAAGAATCAAGTTGAAATATCTTCTTCTATATTTTAAAAGCAAAGCTGTCCATGGAGTTAAATATTAGACACACATGAAATTTGAGGCAGTTCTTAGCTATTTGTCATTATGATAAAATTCTTAATTCTTTTTGTACACTACCGATAAGTTTTAAACAATTCATTTCAAGGCCTGATGATTTTAAGTGTACTAATAAACTAAGTAATGACTAACAGTTAATATTTATTGAGTAGCTAGTAATTGGGCTAGGTTCTCTGCTTAGGTTTAACAAACCTCATTATTTTTATTGAAGAAAGATAACAAAATGGTTAGTCCTGTGTTTTTCAACAAAATCTCAAGGATTGCTTTAGATTTGAGAAATCTTGTTTTATCTAAATTATTCCAGAAAGATTAATGCTTGCAAACTAGTCTTTCAAATGTCTATAGAGGAATATCTAATATTTGAAATGCATTCATCCATCCACTCATCCAGTATATACTAATGAAACTTCAACAGTGTGCTATGTGTCTTTCTAGGTACTGGAGAAAGTGTGGTAAATAAATACAGGCAGTATTCCTGTCCTCTTGCAACTTGCATTAGAGGGAAGGTGAATACTAAACAAATTCACAAGTAAATAAATAACATATGTGGGTGATAATGCTTTCAATATTTCACAATCAGGATGTGAGAAATAGAAAGCCCTAGAATAATGGCTGTTTGTTATTTTTTGAACATCTCACAAATTTCACACATAAAAATTTAGCATCTCCTCACAATTTATGGAGAAGGACCTGAGAATTAGTAAGATGTACGTAAATTAAAAGGATGAGGACAATTCCAAAAGGTGATTATTCCCTTTGAGAAAAGGTTGAAGTTTTTGGGGAAAAAAAAAAGTTTTTGAAAGTTTGGGGGCAGAGGGGGTTACACCATTTTAAAAAAATTTTCCCATTGGCCTGGGCCTTTAAACATGTGAACCAGTATCTGATTGCTCAGACCGCCTCCCATTTTGTCTAATAAATATTTTCAAATTAGTGAATGAAAAATAGCCCCTCTGTAAAAGGATATCATGCATTCTGGAATCTTGTTAAAGAATGTCTCATTAATTCCTACAATACTCTTTCTAAGTTAGGTGCTACTGTTTCCATGATACAGAGAAGAAAATTTAAATTGCAAGCAGCTAAGTCACTTTTTCAACCTCACAGAGCTGTAACCATGCGACAGACCTGAAGTTTAAACCCCACCTCTGGTCGATTTCACATATTCCACCACACGAACCTTGAGCTATTTTATTCCTCCTGACGGTAGGGGTCATGAATTAGGGAACATTTATTAAGTTAATAAAAAATAAGGACTTTTTGCCAGGGCTCAAACTATACTATTGAAACTTCAGCTTTAAATTCAAACATGTAAGATAAAGCTAGGAACACAAACTATGATTATGAAACTAAAGCAAGAAAAAAAATACCGAAAAATATTAAAGAATAAAATCCTTCAAGATGGCGAAAGGTAAAAAGACACTGGTGAAAAACCGCTAACGTTGGCAGAAGACAGGCTCAAGAACCAAAAATCCAGACCATGAAATGAACAGACATTTCAAAAGAAGTGAACAAGCATGGAAGATGTGAACAAAGACAAGGGAATATGACCATGAACAATTTGATCCACACTCATTCTCTTATCCGTCACTTGTGTATTACCTAGCAATGATAAAGAAAATGATATATATATATAATTAAAATCACATTCCGTCTGGACTCATACTGTATGAGGCATATGCTACCAAAGTGTCAGCCTAGTGACAGGTCGCGATGACAACTGCAGCAGGGGTTCGATGGAGTGTCACGTTCTGTACAAGAGTCAATGGGGCCTTCAGCCCAGGTGCATCACGTGCAATCAGGCTTTATATCCTTCACGGTACATGTTGTCAAACATTGACCAGAAAATGGACTTAACCTAAAGTGATCAGAATCCTAGTGCTATAGCTGTTCTCACCTCCCTTAAGGTATGTGAATACCTAGTTTGAGCAATACATAAAAAGAGAGGGTTGGGATAGAAAATCTTCGGAACCTTACTTTGTGACGAAAACATTTGTGTATATTTTTATATGTGTCTGTACATGAATGTGTGTATGAAACATCAATTGTTTTCTTGAAAACTGAAAAAAGGTAAGATATTAAACACACATTAATTTTTCCTCCAAAGTAGTGAAATCAGTTCGTAAAGGACTTATACTTAGTGAATGAGCCTGGTTATAATTCGACTGTAACTTGTAACAGGATTTCATTTAAATCAGGATGAAAGCTTATGAGAAAAGTTGAAGAAATTAAATGAATATAGAGCAGAAACACCTGACAAAGCTTATTAAGAAGCTGGGCTGCTAGAGGAAATAGGAACAAATTGAAGAACTCTTAATGGGCAGTTTGTGAGCACATTTGTTCTTGCAGAGGCTCAGGAAGCAGAAAAGCAGCCAGCACCACTTCTTTAGTTCTGAAAAACGGAAAGGACCCAAATACACACTGGGCTATTTCTATCTAATTTAATGACCACTGTGGCAAATGCCACAGAAACCATTTACAAGGATCAAGTGGAACACATTTCACATTTTGATTAAGGCAAATACAGGTAATTCACAAAACTCACTTTTCTTTTAAAATGCTGTTTCTATATTTCTAGCACAAAATAATCACATCACATGAACATTCTCCAAAGTGTCTGACACTTTCAAGCTTTAAGGGAAACGCTGAATAATGACACTAGTCATTAAATGGAACGTGTACTTTCAACATATATAATGTTAACTAAACCTTAGTTTGGAAACATCGGAGGAATTTGTCCCCCAAAAGCCTTCACTGTAGATCATAAAACACCCTGGAAAGTAGCTTGACTATCAAGAAAAGTAAATGTTTATAAATGAAGTTATGGCATTTTGAAATGTTAGAAGACTGTTCAAAAGTTATCTATAAACCAAATAAACAGTAGATACTTCCTATTTATATTCTGAAGTTAAAGACAAGTGGGGTATTTATTACTGTAAGTGCCCTTCTTTGATACAAAGCATGGAGATGAAGTATCAGAAAAATATCCTTGCAAGAGGGGGACTTTTTACTGCAGTAGTAAAGAGACAATGATTTCCAACCTTAATGAAAGTTATCGTCTAAAAAAACAAGGATACACGTAAAGGAAAGAGAAATTCAATCCTCAATAAACAGCTTGAACGTAAGTATACATATATATAGTTAATTAAATCATATGTCGAACATAAATAATTAGGAAATCTGACATTGGCTAAGTAAAAAATCAATTTCAAGCAAAATAAGAATGTTGGGTTTTCAAGAGTGACTACTCAGAGTTTTAGACTATGTATTCTCTTTCAAATCAAATCAATCCTAAGAAATATACGTTCACGACAACTTCTGACAACCTCAGGAAAAAAGTGGCAACATCAAGACTTGACAACTCACTCTTTTAAGTCTGACCTTAAAAAAATGCTCTAAGGTAATTTGGTTATTTGTTCCAAAAGGAGTTTAAAATGTGAGAGCAAATATAACTATATAAAGATTTAACTAGAGTATACTTTATCCCTCTATCCCAAATGAAAATATGCACCCTTGATGGCTATGAATTTTCCAGTTAGAAATGAGACCAGTACTGCCTGTCTCCTTTACTCATGGTTCCCGCTTCCCTAAGAAGACCTCATAGACCAAGGGTTAAAAGAAGAGGTAACTAAATTGCCCTCACTTGGGAGAAATCTCTTCACTAAATTAATCTATATACATACAGTGGTTAGGCTGAATAATGGCACCTCAAAAATGTCCACATTCTACTTCATGAAACGTGGTGGTATGTTTCCTTACACAGAAAAAGGGACATTGCAGATGTGATTAAACTAAGGGTTTTGTGATGGGGAGATTACATTGCTCCTATGCAGGTAATCCAGAATAATTACAAGGATCCTTATAACAGGGACAAGGAAGCCAAGAGTCAGACCAGGTGTGAGCCTGGAAGCAGAGGTAGGAGAGCTGTAGGGCCAGGAGCCAAGAGACACAGGCAGCTTCTAGAAGCTGGAAACGGCACAGAAATGGATTCTCCCCTGGAGCTTCCAGGAGGCAAGCAGTGCCCCTGGATCCATCTTCGACTTGTGGTCACTACAACTATAAGATAGTGAATTTGCCGTGTTTTAAGCCATTGATTGCAGCACTTTGTCACAGCAGCCATCAGAAACTGAGGCACCGCCTGTGTGGCAACCTAACCCCGAACTGAATCATTTGGATTCTAGCTCTTCATAAGCATTTTCACATTTCGTCTATGCTACGGTATTCCTGCATGGTGATCCGTGCCATAAAGACAGCTGAGGGCTAATAAGCAAACTGTAAATGAAAGAGTTATATTTCTTGCATGATTAAAATAGCAAGTGCCTATTAATTATGTCTCTGCTTAAAGACCATTGAAGGTTAAAAGACACTTCAGCCTATCACGTGAAAACAGCTGTCAAACAGTACCTTCTTTAAAGGCTCCTTTGAATTTAGGGAAGCCTGGTTATATAATGGTTTTCGATTACACTAATTTCTTAAAGCCAGCAAAGAAAAATGTTCATGGGATTTTTTTAATCCACAAACGCTCGGTGAGAGCTGTATTTTCAAATACAGTATACAAACTGTCAGGTTTTAAGCTCTATGAGGCTCAGCCACTCCCTTAGTTAATGTTGAAGAACAGGTAGCACTGACAGATACATCTCACGCCAGCAAAGATAATTCAGCACAGCCTATATTGTTAAAGATTTAAATAAACAAAATAAGTATCTGTTGCATGTTGATATGCCAGGCTCTGGATCGGACACAAAGATTAGTGAAAGATGGTCTTTTTTTTTTTCTTGGTGTTCACACGGCCATAGAGGAGCCTCCGGGCAAGGTAACAGAATATCTATTAGCAGCACCAATTGTTAGGTTTTTTCCAAGGACTGCCCATGCAGAAGGTGGAATGCAGGACTCGTTATTAATAAAAAGCCTGGCGTAAGATGAACCACTACCCTTGGGAACTTTTCTCTGACTCCTAACCAGAAGGGACCTGGGCTGCTTTGGAAATCCTGCCACAGGTGGCTTGTGTGACCTCTAGAGTACACAGGTAACACAGGTTGCAGCAAGATGTACTGTCTCTTATCTGCTCTCATCCAGATTGTAGGTTCTTCGAGAACAGGGATTTTGTCTTCTGAATGTTATATAATCTGCAGGTAAAGAAGCTGCAAACGCTTTTGGGGTTGTATTTTGACAATGTAGGTTTCTTCAATGCCTATTTTCATCTTTGTTATCTTTATGAACTGTAACAAATGCATCTAGTTCTGTCAAAAAAAAGAATGATTGTGAAATATTCCAGTATTAAAGCCATGACAAGGAAGGGTTTTCTTGAACTTTGCTACTTTTTTCTGTAAAGCGTAGATTCAAGGAATAAGTCTTCCTAATGTTTCCACAAATTAAGCATGTGCAAATTATGTGTGACTGCAGAAACAATGGTTGTCAACTAGTTCAATTATATATATTTTTTCTCTTTGAGTCATCTATAAACTGAAAGAAGTTATATTAACATTATTACTTTATAAATCTAAATTGCATTTTAGGAATAATGGCCTTAGATGTTTATCAACAACGTTAATGAAAATATTAGCTCTAGTAGTGTCAAAAAAACTGATATATATAATTAGTTCTGGAAAGATTTGTTCTTTTTTGTTATTGTTAACCAAAAGCTCTCGATTGTTTAGGCATAAAATTTTAGTAAACTCTGCTATGTGACAGTTAAAGAACAGCAATATAACAACTACATAATCAGCTAATAAATGTATATATGTTAATATGCATTGTTAACCCTAAAAAGTCCTTCCAATCTAATTGTTTTCCTGTGTGTCACTGGGATGCCACATTCCTATTTTCAGGGTTGTTTAGACTGATTTGCTCTGCTTTCACACACAAGCGGAAAATGTCAGGTTTCCAATTCAAAAGAGTACAAATAAAGGTCAGCGTGTGTGTGTGTGCATACACACATCCAGCGTCAACTGGAGGATTATTTTTCTCTAGATGAACTCTAGAAAACACAGCCTCAGGATGACTGACTTCTGATGCTAATTGCTGATCTCCTGGTACCATACCCTTCTGGGTCCAGACAGTTATGACAGAAGAGGTGCTACTTCCATAATCGGTTCTGACGTGAGGGATGCGACGCCGGTAGATGGTGTGGAAAAATACGGACCAGACATTTCATCCATAATTGATTACAAACCTAATGTATTATTCCAAAAACCACAATTCTAGTCATAGCTCATTCTTGTTAAACTCTGCTTTCCTGTTGCTGTTTTGCTCTTTATGGAGCATTTCTGTGACTTTCTAAAAATAAACTATTAAACTAAGACAAAGATCTCCTACAGGGGCTAGAGCTACTCAATGCTTGTGAGCCTACATGTTTCCTTGAAATGACCATCTCCATAAACCACACACAAGTAATCCATTCTGCACATGAGGATTTGGAACATTAACTGAAAGATCCAGTTTTACTTGGAACCACATGTGATTTTTTCCTCCACAAATAACAAATATATTAACCTTTGAAGAGCTGTAGGTGATGAATTACTGCATTTGAAGTACGAAAAATACAGTTAAATAGTATTTTAAGGGTATGTATCTGCTAAAATGCTATATCACATTTTTTTTTTTTTTTTTTTTTTTTTTTGGCTGTGTTGGGTCTTCGTTTCCGTGCGAGGGCTTTTTCCAGTTGCGGCGAGCGGGGGCCACTCTTCATCGCGGTGCGCGGGCCTCTCTTGTTGCGGAGCACAGGCTCCAGACACGCAGGCTCAGCAGTTGTGGCTCACGGGCCTAGTTGCTCCGCAGCATGTGGGATCTTCCCAGACCGGGGCTCAAACCTGTGTCCCATGCATTGGCAAGCAGATTCTCAACCACTGCGCCACCAGGGAAGCCCTATATCACTTTTTTTAATTCTAGCTTTTACATTTGACTATATAATATTTAACAGTCTTAATTCTTTGTAATCCAACTTAAACATACATTAAGTTAACTTATATTACTCAGAATATTTAATTTTCTGAATACCTCTAAGAAGCCTAAAGCTTCTAAGCTCCTATGCATTCTCCCTTTCCATTAACCAAAGGGCCAGGTGATCGAACCTTTACCAATGACCAACTATGTGTCAGGAACAGAAAACTTTACTCAAAAACTACCTATTGAAAGAATCAGTGGTTGGTTTAGTAAAGGAATTAATCACTACCTAAACTCACCTAGTTGCCTAATTACATACTTGTGCGTTTTTTTCCAGAGGATGTGGTGGTTTATTCATTCGAATATTTGCTACACGTGCACTATGTTCTAAGTAGTCTGCTGGGGGCTGGGAATGCAAGCGTGTGCCAAACACACTCACTGATGGGAAGGCTTGTAGGGAATTCAGACCAGCAGTCTTGCAATCCCATCATTACAGAGTGCAGGGTGAGCGAACTAAGGCGTTTTAGGAAATGAGGCTTTTTGAAGGAAGGGAAGACTACATCAATACCTGAATGACAAGCAAGTAGTAAGAGCAAAGTGAAGCAAAGACATGAGTGGAAGTGAAAATGACTCCCAGCAGAGGGAAGGGTGTATGCAAATGTCTGGAGGCAAGAGATAATGTGACACATTTGTTGACTTGAAATAAAAGTATATTAGACTGGAATACACAGTGGATACGAGACACTCTAGAAAAAAACATTAGTTGGATGCCAGCAAGAGCTAATCTTTATGGACATGTTAGGCAAATTAATAAATGTAGACTTTTCCTGTGGGCAACCAGAAGCAATTTAGCCTTTTTTTAGATGATTACAACAATTAGATTTGCACCCTAGCAGTGCAGCAAAGGGAATGGATATCATTCCAGCCGAGAAAGAACTGACCTGTAGTCACTGCAATTTCTGCTGTGTAATTCAGCTCAATCCAATACCCTTTCAACCAAATACCTGGTTGGCAACACTGAAGTAAAGGCATTGCAATAGTTACTTGTAATTAAGACTTAGGGAAATTTATAGCTTCCCTGTTACTATTAATTTCCATCAAAAATGAAGCATACACAAATAACTAATAATAAGTAAATGAAACCTGCTAGCCTTCTTTCATTCTTAACTATATTCTACATTTTTTGTCAGTGACTACTTAGTCATCTCACTCTTTTGACTTATTAACCCTTGAACCATATTAATAGAGAATATTTGAAAGTACTGATAGGTAGCATTTCAAATTAAAACCTTTATTTTTCGTAATGGATAAAATAAGGAAATAGGGATAATAAAATATAAGCTTCGAACTATTTTTATAAGTTTGAAAACATGCATATGTATAAGTATGTTTACATGTGTTTATAGACCAATCTATCTAACATTCTAGGCCAAGTTTTTATGTTTCATTGCTCCAACCTTAAATATACGGTCATGTTGTTGAGATTATAAAGAATAGAAATTTAAAACACTGGAATTTTACATATTATATTTTTATGCTGTACTTATTTTGTAATTACTAACTCTGTTGAACCTGATACAAATTGTTTCTGCCATCTCTTAGGTTCTTGAAAACATTAAGCCCATCTTTAAGTGTATTCTCTGCTTTTCTTGGTCAGTCATCAAAAACTCTATATACACACATATTACGTTATGAATTTATATATATAACAAAAAAGAGCTGAAAGAAAATTGGAACACATACCTGAATACATTATAGTAGCGACAGTCCCTACCAAAGTAGAATTTAAAAGGCCATAGACCAGTTCCTCGGGTGTCCTAACATTATTGATGCTGTTCATATTTATAATCCAGACACTTTTGCAACAGGACGTATGCCTTTGGTGTTGCTACTTTGCTGTTGCCATTAATATTTTTTAAACGTTCTTGAATGATGATATGGGATCTTAAAAAATACAAATAGAAGACGTATCAACAGTTCCAAGTATCACAACTATAGGGCCGGCTGCAACAGCAGATACCACTCCCGGATAACCTTGTCTAATAAATCTTGTAAACTGCAGCGGGCATCCTCGTTCATGTCTGTATGCCTCTCCTCTGGTATTTTCCTGTTATTTATCTCTCGATCGTACTGTATGTTATTTATGCTTCATTATTCCCAAAAGGGTTTGATATACTTTATAGAAATACATTTAGTTCAACAAGATAAAATGTAAAAAGGATGAGGAATTGCCAGAGAGGAGGAGGCTGTTTCTGGTTGCAATGGAAACAGTAAACTACGTGTTACGAGCTTGGACACCTCAGTAGGTCAAAGACCAAAGCCTTCTGTTCCAATCATAGATTCAAAAGATCAGATTGTCTTCCCCTGTGAATTCTCTATTTCAAAGGTAAAATCATAAAATCTAGGCCACAAATTGACTTCAGGTCATGAAATTTCCTGAATCTTACTTTACTAATACATTTTTAGTGGTTATTTACATTTCAAACATTTATTTTCAAGAGGTGACTCTGATATTCTTCACTTCTAAAATCAACAACTTAAATTGTTCTCAGTTTTCCAAGCCAGATGGCTTTGCAACTCTCTTTTTCAAATAAGGTATAATGAAGATAGATAGTTAAAAAAAATCTGTCTTTCAGAGTGAAATTATAAATGTAAACAGGAGGGAAAGTGCATCTTTTTATCCTCTTCAATAAATACATGTCAGTAGGAAATATTTCTGATACCTAAGAAAAAGGTCAAAGATTTTCATGGTGTTCATCAAGGATTACTGTTAGATATGATTCTGAATTGCTTATAAAAACAAACTATTTTCCCTCTAATTCTTTCTGAAAATGTGTGATCAGTGATCATCACTGAGGAAAAAAAATAACTTTTTACTGTCACTTGTCCATTTCATATACCTTCAATGCCCTACATTTATCAATAGTGTATTTAACCCATTATCCATTAAGAAGGACATTATCTTTTATACTGCCTTCTTACTAGATCCATAGAAAATGTGTCAGACACTGTGAGTGATATAAAGATGTCTGTAATGATTAGATAAAAGGTAACAGTGTAAGCGAACACTCAAAGAGATCCTTCTTAGAGATTATATGGGATGAACGGTGTACACAGTTATTAAGTACTGCTAGAAAAGGTAGGGGCATTCGAATTTGAATAAGGTCATGAAGAATGAATAGGTCTTAGGTAGGTTGAGAAAAGGAGGGAAGGAGGAATTCTTTGACAAAAAACTAAAGGAAACAACAGTGTACATTTGGCAAACACTGGGGAGATAATCTTCAAGTACGACATAGAGAAAAAGTTGGAAAAGTCTTAAAGCATTATATAAAAGAAAAACATCTGAAAGAGTTTGAACTTTGCAGGCAAACTGCAAAGGTAGAAAATATTCAGGGAAAGATGTCCACAGGTTTTGTAAAGAAGTTATTTTAACAACAAACACAGATAAATTATTAGTGTGCACCCTAATTCTTCCAATTATTACCTGGTCTCTATCAGGCAAAATGCTTCGTTGAAAATTTTATACAATATGTTAGAACTGCCAAGTTCACACTAAAACACTATTGCTCCTAAAACCATTTCATTGCTCCAATGTGTGTAAGCAAATGATAGAATTTAGTGAGATGGGAGGATGAATTAATTCAATGAGTCACCTTTATATTTCGGATTAGTAATTGTTAATTGAAAAGTAGGAACACAGAGCAAGCCACTGCAACAGCTGGCCTTATGTTAATGTGAACAATGTTTGACATTTATTGAATGTCTATTGTATACCAGGCTAAATGCATTAATTACATATCTCATTCAAATCTCACAGCAGCTCTTTGAAATAGTTTGATACCTTCTTTTAGAGATAAGTAAAATTAGACCTCTGAGAAGTTAAGTGAATTGCCTAAGGTCACTCAACTAGTGAAGGGTGAATTCAGGACTTAACTCGAGACAACTCCCTGAACAACAAGGCTGTTAGTTACTCTGCTAAAACTACAGAATTGTTTCAGAAAGGATTTTTTTCCTTGATTAAAACCATCCTCCCAGGGCTTCCCTGGGGGCGCAGTGGTTAAGAATCCGCCTGCCAATGCAGGGGACACGGGTTTGAGCCCTGGCCCGGGAAGATCCCACATGCCGCGGAGCAACTAAGCCCCTGCGCCACAACTACTGAACCTGAGCTCTAGAGCCCGCGAGCCGCAACTACTGAAGCCCGTGCGCCTAGAGCCTGTGCCCTGCAACGAGAGAAGCCACCACGCCGAGAAGCCTGCACCCCGCAACAAAGAGTAGCCCCCGCTCACTGCAACTAGAGAAAGCCCGCGTGCAGCAGTGAAGACCCAATGCAGCCAAAAATTAAATAAGTGAATAAATAAATAAATTAAAAGGAAAAAAAAACATCCTCCCAAAACATCTGTTTGAGAACGTGGCTGGTGAAGACGTTGCAAAATATTCAAATGCTCGTAACAGAAGAACATGTGTGTAAAGAGACTATGCAAGTCATTTTAAAGATGCACTTCATGCCTTTACTGTATATAGCATTTGCATTTTTATTGGATAAAAGTTGTCAACAACACCTTCACAAGTTCACAGCAAAAACCCTTCATGAAAATCCATTGCCCGTGGCATGGCAACATTACACTCTACCCTTAGTTTTTTGCCAGAACGATCCAAATGTTCAAATGCCAAACAGTCCTCTGCTGTGCTTCGATACTGAGGCCACAGGCTCTTTCCTCCGGAGTAACATTTTCTCAGTTGACTTGGTTTTCGGTATTGTTACCGTAGGCACTTTCAATATTACAAGGTCATTACCTCTTATTGCTATTAAATTGCTAAGTATGATTCTCTCCCCCCCCCCCGTCGAGGGTGAAAGGTACACTGTTCAGTCACTATTTCCCCCTTTTATCTGTCTCTTGTACATGGTACTGGAACCGAGCAGGACCCTGTGGGGCTCCTGGGCACGGCAGCCTTCCTGTGTTCCCCATTCCTCGTTTGAGGGAAACAGACTGCAGCCTCCATGACACTCCCTGAGTCCCAAAGGGCAGATTCAAACAGGGAAGGGAGGGGATGCAGAGACGAGGGAGGAGCAGTCAGGAAACAACAGTGCAGCCTTGGGGCAGGTCCTGGTTCCACCTCAAGGGATACACATAATATCTTTTGAGCTCTTTATAGAACTGAAGCCCCCAATAAATGGAAGATGTCAGCATTCTTCATTCCAGAGAAGACCACCTGAGGCCAGATTAAAAGGAACCAGAGAAGCTCTTCAAGAGATCACCTGAGACCAGATTAAAGCAGCCCAGGCCCTGCGCACACCCTGATCTTATCAGCAACCCCACCTTTGATCTGTTGCTACAAAACTCCTTACCAGATCCTCCCAGGAGGGACACGGTGGGCTTTCAGGGGCACGAGCCCACTGTGGCTCCATATGCCTGGCAAAGCTATTCTTTTCTACTTCACCCAAAACTCTGTCTCCCAGATTCAATTCAGTACCAGCACAGAGAG
The DNA here is from genome assembly GCF_005190385.1 of Monodon monoceros. Taxonomy (NCBI): domain Eukaryota; kingdom Metazoa; phylum Chordata; class Mammalia; order Artiodactyla; family Monodontidae; genus Monodon; species Monodon monoceros. Next base: position 32,770,760 of record NW_021703773.1, on the reverse strand, counting down.
GCCGAGCTTTCGGCATCAGTACTTTGAAAACAGCATTAAAGAGAATTCATGGAAATTCCCCTCAGAACAGCAAGAGCCACTATTTCAAAACCAAGAATCTGATTAAACAGTCCTAGTGACTTGGGATTTCCCGCATAGAAATTCATGCTCACGGTACAGCTGACCCTTGCACAACTCAGGTTTAAAGTGCATGGGTCCACTTATACATGGAGTTTTTTCAATATTACATATTATAGTATTACAAAATTTGGGATGGCTGAATCCTTGGATGTGGAACCACGTATTTGGAGGGTCAAATACAAGTTGATTTTTAACTGTGGACAGTCAGTGTCGCCAGCCCCCTGCATTGTTTAAGGGGCAACTGTATACGCATAAAAATTGTGTCCACACTACTATAAACACGAAGGAGATAAGCACAGGCTAAGGTCATTTACTACAGCATATAACCTAAGGGTAAAAACTGAGGAATAAGTTATAAGTACCCTCCTTGTCTACATTTTCAGAAAAGATATAAAGATAGCCCTTTAATCCAAATCAACTCCAACTTTGGATATTGCCTAACTTTTCCATCAGAAACAGTTCTTTCCTGCTCAGTAAGTTTCTTAAAAATGTGCACAGAGACGAGCATCAGATGAAGAGAAATCAGAGCCGTGGCTAAAGACGCATCTGTCCAGAGCAATCCGATGAGGTCAGAATTACAAAGTTTCTCTTATTTATGACCATCAGACCATGTTACCTCCAGGCACTACCTAATGAAACTCCTTGCCCCTGGTAACACATTTCAAGCTGCCAGAATGTGCAACTGAAGGAGAAACACAATATGTATAATGCACATAAGTAAGCGGTGGTTATCACCACTCTAAACAAAACATGTTTCCCTCTCCTCTACCCTCAGGAGAAACACCTCAGTATCAATGGATCACTGAGAGGCTCAATTTTCAGTAAAACCTTGTCAGTTGTGTTACACATATGGTTGAACTCTATGCTTAACATATACGATGTTATGTCCTAATAGCTGAAAAATCTCATTCCTGATTTTTGTCTACCGGGTCTCTATTGTTTGTGTAATTTTGTTTTCCAGATCACACCTTCTTCGAAAGTTTTTAAATAATGCTCAAAAGTATGCACAGTCAAAACCAAGAATCAAATCTGAGTATCACAGTAACTCTTTTACTCAGTTACCATCGTGTCAATTGCTTTTCAATGATTTTTGCATGGGCGCTTGTTCACTAAACTGATCAACCCAAGTAATGACATCAAAGGAGTAGTTTTCAAAAACAGCTTTTAGCTACACTGACTCTTTCCTGAGTGAATCTGCATAAACAAACCTAAGTTATTATATGGAAATGTTTTCGGTGATAACATTTTAAGCGGCTAGAAACAGTGTGGTGAGATCTAAAATTAAATTAATTCAATCAAATCAAGTGAGGTCTGAGATGACATTACAAATTTCAAAGCAGTATCAATGCAAATCTAGGGAGACAGCAGTGGGGTGAGCCAGTTCCTGTAACGTAGTATTAGAATATAAATTACTTTGAAAAATTGGGAAAGCAGTCAGAAATAAATTTGATGCTGCTCAATCTAGATAAATGCTGAGAGGAAAAAAAAAAATCAGTATGCAAATCCTAAGGGTAAATAAATAGAATGATAGCAAAAGCTCATCCCTAAAAAGGTCTGAAGGTAATTCACGGGCTTATGCAGGATTTTCAATCCTTTCAATTCACCTTGCTTTACTCTTGGTTACTATGAGATAAAACTGTGATGTGATAGTTTATTTATTCACATCAGATCTGACTAACTCAGAAAAGATTATATTGTCTAATAGGATCAGTTTTTCCCACATCTGTTGAGTATACATGACAATTAAGTTTACTTATAAATCTCAAAATTATCTAACTAGAGTCAGTTTAAACATTGGTTAAAAAACTGAACAGCAACAATTTACGTCAGGTAACTCTATCGTCTATTTTTTGCAAAGTGAGAACGCCAATCAGGGGGTCAAAGAAATGGCCACATTCTGAATCCATAATAATTCTGACTGTTTACCTGTGAGTAGGTTGAATCATGGGAAATTAGCAGGATTAAACTTGCTTTGCTTCATGAAAATGGTAACTTCAGGAAGTTCAACACAATCTGTTAGATCCCTCGGATTGTGGTCAGAATCTCTCCAAAAGTAGACAAAAAGTAAAGAAAGGTTTCTTGCAGCTACTACATGGAATCTATGCCATCTCACCCCACAGAAGTGAATGCCGCTGCAAACTCCACTGACCTTTCAACAGTGAAAGGTGTCTTCTGCATTCCTATTGTGGGTTGAAACGTGTGCACCCCACGCCAACACATGCTGAAGTCCTAACCGCTGGTACCTGTGAATGTGACCTTATTTGGAAATAGGGTCCTTGCAGATGACCCTGGGAGCTGTCTTATCCTTCCTACATGGTGGGTAAAAGAGGGGGGCCAAAAGAGGGTGGGTCCTCACTGCCTTGGTCTTAGACTTCACAGCCTCCAGAACTGTGAGAAATAAACGTTTGTTATTTAATCCAACGCAGTCTACAGTATTTGTTAGAGGGGTCCAAACAGACTAAGCACAGTGTACCAAGGAGATGAAACCTTCTGTGTTTGTTCTGTTGCATTTTACCTGCAGTTCCCTCTTTCCTAAAAACTGCAATGAGCAGTTCATGGCTGAGATAAAGGACAGTCACCATGTCATGTCAGAATTTGTCCTTCCCCATCTCTATGAGCTTTCCCTTCTGTTTAACAACACTTATTTCATAACAAACTCATGGATTGGATTGTGAGTGAGGTGGTGATAGTGTAAGAAACTGTCTTCCACAAATAGGGGGTGGTATGTTTGAATTGTACAGCACATATAGTGTAAACTCAGCTGGGAATAATCCATTTCTAGCAGAGTCCATCAGATTTCTGCTTTGTGAACTTTCTTGTGTTCTTAAATATCTGTGAAATATCTTAAATATTAGTACAGAAGTAGGAAAAAGGCAGGTATTTATTACATAGATGTTGGGTATATGAAATGTATAGAAAGAAGAAAGTATCTTAAGGGTAATCAAGAAAAAGTTAAATTCTTAAATAAACATATATGGAATTTAAAATGTATTTTGTGTGGTCAACTACCAGAGTAAACAAAAAAAAGTGGGTAAAAAAAGGACACATCAAGCATATCTATACGTACACGAGCAAAGCTAGTAAAATGCCCATAAATTTCAGAAAGCTACATGTATGCTTAAATTCAGAGACTCACACAATGAATATGACCTTACAAACTTCCATCGTGATACTGAAAGGGTTAAATAATTCTTCATATTTGAGGCAAGCAGAATATGCCACCCCCAAATGTGCTACTTTGGGCTGTGGATTCTTTTGAGCTGAAGGCACTCAAGACACAGCAGACTCAAACTTTTACCTGTCCCTTAACTGGTTAAAATAATGTAGGTAGAGGGTTTGTACCAGAAAGAGAGCTACTACCTGGGAGAACTTTTTTCACCTGAAAGACTTAACTGCATGGCAGGGCAAATATCTAATTCCAATCACCTGCTCCTATCTTCCTAAGAACCACCCTCCGCCCCTTGGAAGCCCCAGGCCCCCCCCCCCATCCCATTCCTTAGCACAGGACAGCATATGAACTTCAGTGGCCTGACATGACTTTGGGTCTCATATTTTATGGGATTCCCTATGTATAAAATTAAATTTGTTTTTCTCCTGTTCATCTGTCCTGTGTCAACTCAATTATTAGGCCAGCCAAAGAAGCAAGAAGGGAAGAAGGGAAAATTGTCCTGTGCTGTAGTATTAAAGAATTAGTAAAACATTTTGAAGTTTGTGAGAGCTAAGGTACATTGAGGGTCAAAAAGATAATTCAGAATAGATGAGTTTTTGAATAAAAAAGGAAATATGAGGATGATTTTTACCACCAAGTGGTTAGATTTGGAAATGATGGGCTTGAATGTAGACAGTGCGTATGATGTTCTGAGAAACTTTAAACAGACATAGATGAATCAGTAAGCCCACTGGATGGTAACCTGGGAGTTTGAGGGAACTAACAGTGAGCTTCGTAAATGGCAACTGCTGTTGGTTGAGACCCAACTTGAATGTAAGTTTATTCAGGCTGCACTCGGAGTAAGAAATTGCCATGTAATACCCTTCTAGGGAAGTTTTTCACACCTAATACCCCCTCCCTGTTTGAGGCACAGGTCCACTCTGCTTGTTTATGTATCTCCTGGAATTCACTGACTTTTGATATCCACGAGCAGGTGGGAAACTCTCCTCATTGTTAAAACGGGTGCTGTGCTGGCGAAGAAGTGGACTGTTGATGCTTATTCATCAACAAGGCAGGGTGGTGGGGATTATAAAGTGCACTTTCATTAATGAAAAACGACTTACTGGAGAAAAATGTTCAAGTAAAAGAATACCAGAATCATCATAATTGGGCTGTAAGCAACCTATTGGCATCATTTTGAGAAGATAGAGGGCTATATAGATGAATAGGATTGAAAGGTTATAATTTACTTGAATATCTCTCAAGTCATTAATTTTCCTGTCATTGACTGTGTAACAAATGTGATGTCCAAGGGCATTTGCAAGAGAGGGGCCGTTTCATCCAAAGTGAAAACACTTTAAGGTAATAAAGAAACAGTCAGTCTCTATGGTTATTTCTTTGCCTAAGAAATATAAGGAAGAAACCATGTTGAAATAAAAACGATTAGGCTAATTAAGTATGAACATAAGGTAAACATTTTTATTCTTTATCATAAATATGCCCTCATTCAATGGAAATTAGGTCTGAATAGCAGTTAAAAAGCTAATGAGTCTCAGCTCCTGCTTTAGTGAGGTTTATCCTCTCCAGAACAGTCCTGCAGATGGGGCCACAGCTACCAGGAGTTAATTAGGCCCTTTTGGCCATGACAGCATCGAGCAAAAGGTGGAAACAGTTTATCAAGCTCTCTAATGAACACTTCCTATCCTAATTTTTACATATATTTTGAGTATCTTGGCAGGACTGTAAACAAATCTAACTGTTGCTGAAATGTTATCCCAATTCCAGAATGCTAAGAAAACTCATTTTTGTCACTTGTATAATATTTATCTATCTGGGAACAGCCTTATTCAGAGATAATAAAAGGTAGGATCACTGAGAGTTTTCTTGGGCCCAGCATGCCACGGCACTGGTAAAACCGTTCATTTATCCAGCCACCATATGAAAACTGTTCCATGTCCTCCAAAAACAGAGGAGCTAGGAGGATACCAACCATCTCTTCGTTAAGGTGCAAAAAACCTGTCTTGCAGTTTTCTAAATGCAGAAGACATGCATAAAATATGTCCTTTGACTACAGACCATAGTTAGCTGGGTGCTGAGGCTGTCAGTCTTAATAAATAAATAACACTTATATTAGTATTTTATGGCTACTGCCAAAAACTGAATTAAAAGAAACTTATCTTTTATATGGATTTTCCATGGTCTGTTTACAGATGTTGTATGAATGCCTAAAACGAAGTCTTTTTTAACAATGACAGTATACTTACTAACAGGTAAAACTAACCTATTGAGCTGCAGTGTCTTCTAGCATTATGCAATATTTTTCAAAACTCTGAAGTAGTTTTCTTCTTATCAGCCTTATAAGATGTATTTAAATAAGAAACAAATACCGTATTTGAGTGTGTAGAGAAAAAAGTCTATCATACTGAGCAATTTCAGTTTTAAAAGAAGGTCTCAGAAATACTCATGAAAATGTTCACAATTTGATGATAAGAATGTTCATTATCAAAATACAGCCAATACCGAAAAATTGAAAATAAATTTAACAACAGAAGACTAGTTAAATCAATTATACATTCATATTAAAAGTCAGTATTGTGCAGCCATTAAAAATGATACTGGACAAAGTTTTAAACATTACAAATTTAAAACTCCTACAAGAAAACAGGGGAAAACCTTCATGTAATTGGACTTGACAGTGATTTCTTTGATATGACACCAAAGTACAGGCAACAGAAGCAAACATATACAAAAGGGACTACCTCAAAGTTAAAAACATCTCTGCATCAAAAGACACAATTAGGGCTTCCCTGGTGGTGCAGTGGTTGAGAGTCCACCTGCCGATGCAGGGGACAGGGGTTCGTGCCCCGGACCGGGAAGATCCCACATGCCGCGGAGCGGCTGGGCCCGTGAGCCATGGCCGTTCAGCCTGCACGTCCGGAGCCTGTGCTCCGCAACGGGAGAGGCCACAACAGTGAGAGGCCCGCGTACCGCAAAAAAAAAAAAAAAAAAAAAAAGACACAATTAACAAAGGTGACCTATGGAGTGGGAGAAAATATTTGCAAATCATGTATCTGATAAGGGGCTAATATTTCGAATATATAAAGAACCCTGCAACTCAACAACAAAAAAATCAAATAACCCAGATAAAAAATGGGCAAAGGACTTAAACATTTCTCCAAACATAATATACAAATGTCCAACAAGCATATGGAAAGATTCTCAACATCAGTAATTAAGAAAGAAATGCAAATAAAAATAACAATGAGATATCACCTCAATCAATCCATTTGCTGTGCATGTAGTAAAACTATTACTGGAAGTGTTGAGAGTTTATTTCAGAAATGAAAAATGCTTCAGTTATGTCAGATTGCGATTTCATAAAATTATTGATTTTCCTTATAAGAAAAGAGATGAGATTGGAGAATAATTACTGATGTAAAAAGCGTAAATATAGGTTAAACAAAAAGAGTAGATTAAAAACTAAAAATACAAAATCCAAATTTAGGAAAAAGAACTACCAAAGAAAACTGAAATGAATACATCCGTACAGAAGTTAAACACTACAAGTATATCCACAAAAATGTAAACAATGGTTTAGGCTAGGGTGCTGGGGTACGGTAGCACTTTTCATTTTTTTCCCCCTTAAACCATGCCAACGTTCCCATTTCTAACGTTAAAAACACAGTATTGCGTAATAAAGCAAGAAAAATTTAACTTTCAATGAGTATGATTCCTAACTCTCCCTTTTATCTTTGTATGTAAAATGACAGAAGACCCTAAAACACAGTTTCCAAACTTTAATTCTCTCTGGTTCTCAGAAAAATCCACTGAGTTATCACATTGCTACGTAGAAAATTGAGATCTCTGGCACAGATGCATAGTATCTATCTGATCTGCCTTAAGTGAAAAGGGAAGAGCAAATAAGCCAGTCCTAGAAGTCAAGTTCACACAAGGAAAACCGAGCTGCATTTAGCAAAACCTATCTCCTAGAACGAGGGTATGACTTGGAAAACAAAAATGACAGTGACATGGGCATAGCTGATGAGATCTCTATGGCTTTAACTACAAAAATTCCTGAGTGAAGGATATGAAGTGAAACCCCCAGCCGCCATAACCAGAAATGCTTAACGAAAGAAAACAAACAACGTTTAAAAATTCTTTCTGACAACAGATGACAAAGAAAATGAAAAGTAATTTGCTCTGAAATGTTTTATCGGATAATGCATGCTGTCAGTTGCCGCATTTCTTTTTCATCTGGTCATTGAAAATGTCTGTGCTTTGTTTTCTAACAAAGCTGTGTTGAAAATGTTGTTTAGAAAATCTGTATTTTTTCCTCCTATTTTGGCCTTAGGTAAGTATAGAACTGAACTGAAACAGCCAAGGCATGGATGGTTCAGGATTTTGTCTCTTTATTGATCAATTTAGACTGTTCCATGCTCAATTTAACCATAATAAACCAATCCATCAAACTCTACCTATCCAGTTGTTATGCTGCGACAGGTGATTTAAGTAAAATCAAGTAGCATCTCAGCAACAATTACCTTCCAATGTTTTTTAAAAACCTAGCAGTTGTAGTTCCTAGCATAGTCACCTCTACAAGGTAAAACTTCAAACACATTTAAATGGTTTATTCTCCCTGCCAACACTTGCTTGGGATTTTGCCATGTTTCTCCAATATGTTCATTTGGACAGTAGATATTGTTGGTCTAAAGTTTATCAGCTATTTCATGATTATGTTTCGTTTAATTTCTTCTGAAGCAAACTTGCCTACAACCTATACTATGTGAAAGACCCTGGAAGGTGGCAGAGATTCAACAGGGATGGAACACAGCTCCTGCCCCCAAGGGGGCCCACAGACTGATGGGACGTAACCACCTCATACAGCACGTGTCCTGGGGTCACGGTCTAACAGACGTGTACAGTAAGTGCTCTGAGGAGAAGAAGCCGAGTGAAAATTCAACTATCACATCTTTCAGGGAACCTTAAGTAATGCCACAGGCTGTAGGATAAATATTGAGCAAAGGAGGAAGATTCGAGAGTGAAAGCTAAACAGGGACCAGACTTGAATAATTGTCTGAAGTTATTCTCCCTGACCAGAATAATTGTCTGAAGTTATTCTCCTTGACCACATCCAAGAAGGTTTCAAAATCTCTGTCTTTGTCTGTTAGCTTCCCCTTTCCCTGTGGTTTCAATTTCCGAAATGATTCATACTATATTTTCTTAAAATATGTGGAAAAAGTCTTCCTACAGGATAACAGGGTATCAAAAACACCTGAAGAACTAACGTGCTAATAATGTTTCTTTCCAATGAGAGTATTTTTTTAATGATAAAATTATCTTATCAGCATATCTAAAGGAGTTCAAGTGTAATAATGGGTCTAAGATTAATGTTACACTTGTATGAATATATAAAAACTCATAAGTAAGTGATATATAAACTCATGGTATTTAATTCTACTTATTTTTCAGTTATCAAAAGAAAACTATAATCAATATATTTCTAACTATAACATTGCCAAAGATTTTTAGTGTATTATTCATGTATATAAACTTTAACTGTTATTGATTAAAATACAACCTAAAACCTAAAAAATTCCAATCCAAATATTAACTGTAATTATTAACTTCAAGTGAAATATTTTCACATGTAGCAAATAATGCACTATAATTTCCTCATTTTGAATATGACTTTTATTCTCTTTCAGCAGGTACAAAACAAGGCAATAAAAATGATTATAAAAATAACTGATGGGGCTTCCCTGGTGGCGCAGTGGTTGAGTGTTCTGCCTGCCGATGCAGGGGACGCGGGATCGTGCCCCGGTCCGGGAAGATCCCACATGCCCCGGAGCGGCTGGGCCCGTGAGCCATGGCCGCTGAGCCTGCGCGTCCGGAGCCTGTGCTCTGCAACGGACAGGCCACAACAGTGAGAGGCCCGCGTACCGCAAAACAAAACAACAACAACAGAAAAAAACCAAAAAACTGATGAAGATAACTCAAAGGATAGGTACTATACACTTAGGCCATATTTGGGAGTTCTGAAAAGCTAGATGTCTAAATATTTATCAAACTTTAACTTCAAATGATTTTGAAGAGGTATTAGTTCAGAATTAATCTAAATCCTACTATTAGCTTTGGGCTTTGTTTGAACAAAATGAATATGAAACAATTTGTTTAACATATAAAAGTGGTATAAAAGATAGACATTCTTCTCCAGTCATAAGCATAGGGCCATAGTTCTAGCTCTAGAGAATAGGATGGAAGTGGAGGAAGTTACCTATATAACACCAAAAATTTCATGCGAAAATTCAAAAGGGAAAACATTAACTGATAACGTCATACATAATCGTCCAGGTCCCTAGTACTTGGAGCACTAGGAATGCACCCACTCTTGTTTCAGGTGCTACCAGATTACTTATGTCTTAATTTTTCTCACTCTCCCACCTTCTTTCTCAGGTTGTCTCTACAGCAGGGACTTCCCTAAAATAGAGGGAGAAGTTTCCAAAAATTAAAACCTAGTCACCTATCGCTTTTGATTCTATTTATTGTGGTCACTGAGATACACACAACTGAATTACAAAATGGCCTTTCAAAAATGTGTTGCCTATGCTTTAACTCCGCATTCAGCACCTCCAAAACCACTGAACAAAATAAACCACTGGACAAAATATTTGTACGGCCCATCTGTTTCTACATATCCATTCCTGCTTACTTATCATTCCTGGAAGGAGCCATGTGTAATTTTTATTTCCTGACGTCTTTGGTCATGCCATTATCAGACTGCAATACCCTTTGAACTTCTCCCTCTCCTTCTGTGCTGTCCTCAACCAATACTGCTGTCAGTACAACGTTTTTAGCAATGGAAGTTCTATTCACACATCAAGACCAAGCACAAAAGATCGATTTCTCTCGAGTCTTCCTCAACCCTTCCTACTTAATACCAAATTAATTGCTCCTTATCAATGCTTCCACTCTATTTTCTCATTTTATGAGATTTGTTTTATCTATATTTTAGGTCGGCCTCTTCGTTCTTGCCTTTCCTAGCCAATGGTCAGGGCCTTGAACGTAGTAGAACATTCTCATAGCTAAAAGCACAGACTCAATGGGTACATGCACTTCACTGAACACCTTTTATCTTACAAACTAAGGCATGTGGTGAACCGTTTAACCTTTTGCGCCACCTTTGTATTCTTGCATGAATAACAGCCTCACAAAATAGTATTATGAGAATCAGATTAAGTGACATATTACATTTAAGTATGATGCCCAAAAGAAATGTACGAAAAAAATTTGCTAAAGTAAATGCTAGAAAAAATTTTAATTAGCTGAAAGTAATGGCCATATAACGAGTACATACTCATTTTATGACTCTTTCATCAAACCCAGCATAGTGTCGTGCACATAATTCCACATTTGAGCCCCTGTTAAACTGCTATCTGTACCTGGTTTCTCTAAATTCTGAAAGCCAAGAGCAAATTTCTTTCAGTGACTATGGTATTCAGGAATTCTGAGGTTCAAAATACTTTTCTTGGGTTGATACACTTCTGTAAATTACCTGCATGATTTTACGTTTCAGTTGCATAAACCGTGGTCTCTGCATAGTATTGTTTTTTATGGATAAGTGAGTGAAACCCAGAGCATAAAATCCCAGGTAGATAATAAAAGCAAGGGCTACACAGGAAAAACACATAAGAGTTTAAGACTACATATCTCTCATTCTCCTCTGGTGCTAACAGCACCTCTAATTTAAAGCTACCAGCAACAGGGAGTCTTTACAAACCACCTGGATGTGAGAGAGACAGTGAACCTGCACCCTGTGAAGGAGAGAATTTCGCCACACGTTCTCTGGGCTGCACAGAGCCATCTGCTTAGGCCAGTGGATAATTTCACTCTAGCTGATTTGGCATGAATGCAAGGAGAACAAACCTCTTTAGACTTGACTCGCAGGCTCATATCAATCTTGCAATAGTGAACTCTGATGGTTTTACATTACTGTGTTGTAGTGAAGAACATGATTTATATATATTAAGCACTGAAATCACCCTTTAGAAGAAAATCCTTTAAGATCTGAAGAGACCTGTGTAGGTTTTAATCTTGTAAGGTCTATTAACAAAGCAGTCAGAATTTTCCTTTTGTATATATTTTTATATTTATTCTCCTAGCCAACTCCAACTCTTTTCTCTACCTTCTTCTAAATTGAATGGTAATAGTAATAATACTGAAGTACATTTTGGAGGACTACTATTTTCTCAATGAAGGTTTAAGTACTGAGACTGAGGAGAAGCAGCTTGAATCACAGACAAGCGGAAAATTTGAGCATCACAGAAAGACCCTAGAAATATCTTCTAAAATGTCTTCTGTAACAATTCCCTTCAAGCCAGGAGGGCTGGTGCTCTGTTACTAAGTGAACTGAGTCGTGGCGACACTGGTGTCAAATTCGTTGTTTACCAAAGTTTTTTAAATTAATTTATTTTTGGCTGCATTAGGTCTTCATTGCTGCGCAGGCTTGCTCTAGTTGCGGTGTACAGGGGTTACTCTTCGTTGCAGTGCACAGGCTTCTCATTGTGGTGGCTTCTCTTGTTGCAGATCATCGGCTCTAGGCGTGCAGGCTTCATTAGTTGTGGCATGCGGGCTCAGTAGTTGTGGCATGTGGGCTCAGTAGTTGTGGCATGCGGGCTCAGTAGTTGTGGCATGCAGACCCAGTACTGTGGCACACGGGCTTAGTTGCTCCGCGGCATGTGGGATCTTTCTGGGCCAGGGATTGAACCATGTCCCCTGCATTGGCAGGTGGATTCTTAACCACTGTGCCACCAGGGAAGTCCCTATCAAAGTTCTGAATGAAAGAAATAATGAATGTGGGACTTCATTAAAATTGAGATTTTATGCTTTCTGAAAGACAATGTCTATAGAATGAGAAGACAAGCCACAGCCTGAGAAAGTATTTTCCAAAGACACATATGATCAAGAATTTTTATCCAAAATGCACAAAGAACACTTAATACTCGGTAATTGGTAACAACCCAATTAAAAAGTGGTCCAAAGGCCTTAACAGACACCTCATCAAAGAAGATATGCAGATGGAAAATAAGCATATGCAAACATGATCCACATCCTATGTTAACAGGGAAATGCAAATTAAAGCAACCATGAGATACCACTACACACTTATAACAATGGCCTAAACCCAGAACACTGACAACAATAAATGCTGACAAGGATGGGGGCGTCAGGGATTCTCATTCATTGGGGGTGGGAATGCAAAATGGTCCAGCCACTTTGGAAGACGTTTGGTGGTTTCACACAAAAGTAAACATGTTCTTACCATACAATCCAGCAGCCAGGCCCCTTGGTATTTATCCATTTCCCCAAAGGAAATGCAAACTTACGCTGACACAAGAATTTGCACATGAATGTTTATGACAGCTTTATTCATAACTGACAAAACCTGAAAGCAACCAAGGTGTCCTTCAACAGGTAGATGAACAAACTTTAGTACACCCATACACGGGAATATTATTCAGAGTTAAAAATAAATGAACTATCAAGCCATAAAAAGACACGGAGGAAATTTAAATACATATCGCTAAGTGAAAGAAGCCCATCTGAAAAGGCTACATACTGTATAATTCAAACTATATGACATTCTGGGGAAGGCAAAACTGTGGCTGCAGCATAAAGATCAGTGGCTGTCAGGGGTGGAGGGGCATGAAGGGGCAAATAGGCAGAGCATAGGTGACTTTTAGCCCAGTGAAAATACTGTTATGATACCTTAATGATGGATATACGTCACTACACATTTGTCCAAACCTACAGAGTGTATGACACCAAGAATGAATCCGAGCAAACTATGGACATTGGGTGATAATGATGTGTCAGTGTAGGTTCGTCAAGTGTCACAAATACAGCACTCTGGTGAGTGACATTTATAATGGGGGAGGTTATGTACGTATGGGGGGAAGGGGACATAGAAATCTTCATACCGTCTTCTCAGTTTTGCTGTGAATCTGAAACTTCTCTGAAAAAATAAAGTCCTTTAAAAGATGTGTGACGTTATGTAGCATACAATCTGAAACAGTACAAATGAGTTTATCTCCTTAGATATTTAAATACCCAGAATGAGAAGCAGTTGTAAATTTCTTCTAAATTCTATGTGAGCATAATGTAGAATGTAGTAGGATTTTTAAGAGATAATATTGATACAATAACATAGCTACTATTCAGCTGAAGAAAGCAGTAGTTTTTTTTGCGGTACGCGGGCCTCTCACTGCTGCGGCCTCTCCCGCTGCGGAGCACAGGCTCCAGACGCGCAGGCCCAGCGGCCATGGCTCACGGGCCCAGCCGCTCCGCGGCATGTGGGATCTTCCCGGACCGGGGCACGAACCCGTGTCCCCTGCATCGGCAGGCGGACTCTCAACCACTGCGCCACCAGGGAAGCCCCCTAGAATTATCTTAAAAGTAATAAATTGCTATCAGTTATTATCTTGCCATGATCAGTAGGTTTATGAGTTTTACTTTCATGCATTTCTCCATTTTCAAAACTTTGAGGGGGCAAACTTTGGCTTTATACTAAGAAGAGATATGAAACCAAATAAAGCCAAGTGATTGTGATAAAGATAAGTAGAGAAGCAGCTTCAGTTGAGATCTGTGTTTTTCTATTTTCTGCCCTAACTTTCTAATTCATCTTCTAACACCTTTCTATAAATTATAACTATACTAATAATTATTGCTGGCATTTTACATTTAAAGGTTCATTTCATTTAGAATAAGAAAAACTAGACAAGGCACTTCAGTGAAAACATCTTGTAGAGTTTGAGATGTTCACATTGTCCAAAAAAAGTCTATGCACCCTACAGTACTTACTCACCTGCCCTTGGATTACAGACAAAATCTTAGAAGCATGGAAAGAATAAAGTAAGATTTCATATCTAGTTATCAACAGCTAATTCCAAAGTCCCTTGTAATCCCACCTTACACTTGAAAATTACTGGCAAACTGTATTACTGTACCAAATTTGACTTTATATTAGAAGGAAAGGCAAAGAACACACTAGTCACACCTGCTTTACTCCCATCTCGCCAAATGCCCAAATCATGGGTCTCCAATTAAGAAGCTAAGAGATTTCTGCCAGAAACAGATGGGAATCAGGGCAGCCAGTTCTGGGGTTTCTCTATACCATCCCTACAGCTTTCTTCTTCCCTTGGGTCTATCAATTCCACAATTCATCCAGCTTTCTTTTGCTTTTATTTTTCTAGCAACTTTTTTTTTTTTTTTTGCGGTACGCGGGCCTCTCACTGCTGTGGCCTCTCCCGTTGCGGAGCACAGGCTCCGGACGCGCAGGCTCAGCGGCCATGGCTCACGGGCCCAGCCGCTCCGCGGCATGTGGGATCTTCCCGGACCGGGGCACGAACCCGTGTCCCCTGCATCGGCAGGCGGACTCTCAACCACTGCGCCACCAGGGAAGCCCTCTAGCGACATTTTTTGCATTATTTATTTTGGAATTTTGGTTGTGAAAAACATTTTTGATATGAACAAAGATATCCAAGGACAAGAAACCAAGCTCTCAGCATGGGGATCCAGCACCCCCCTGCCATGTGTTCAGTGACCATTTACTTAAAGGTACAAGTATATGTGCTCACTTAGTATCAAAAAATGGAAGACGAGACACTCAAACACAGAAGATCCTTTCACAGCGCTATGGTCATTTGACAAATTTTCCATACTAAAATACGATATATTCTAATTTAGGGAGAGTGAAATTGAGACTGAAAACTGGTTCCTCATTTCAGATGCACAACACCTCTCCAGAAAATATGCATCTGCCTGGTTACAGGGCTACGTGTGTCTTAGGAAACTGATTTCCCCTCATGTTGCTATAGCTACACTTGTGTACCTTTAAAAGGCTCGCAATAATGAATTCCATTATATTGGAGAACAAAACACCAGAGACATTTGACTTGACAGAAATTCTAAATCTATCTCCTTACAGAAAATCCGTAACTTTTAGTCACTTTGCAGGTGAATGGCCTGTTATTGTAGTTGTTCCATTCATTATATGCATAAATTTCCAAGACTCCTGCATTTGCACAGCACAAAAGAAATGTTTGCATGCTGGGGCATAATGATAATCCATCACAATGAAAAGTTTCAAAGCTTGTGTAAAATGCTTAGCTTTAATAAGCTCAGTTCTTCCATCTGGGAATATACCAAATGCTTTTGTAAGCTGCTGTAAGTTAGAAAGTCTCCCCTTACCCCTTGTAAAATGCCTATGGACTATGGGTTTAACCTCTGGCTTGGCATAGTCAAGAAAACTTGATAGAATGGAAGAGAAAAAAGGGATTCATTTTTTTCTAAAATAAAGATTATAAAAGTCAGCACTACTTCACACTAGAATAAAAAAATCAAGATTCACTTATCAACATTCACATTGTTTATGCAACAGTCCTACTGTTAACAGTATTTCAAGGTACCAGCCTATGAGCCCTAATGTTTTCGACCATTTTCAGTATCTTATTTTCAATGAATTCCTTTATACTTCTTTCTTGTTGTACACAGGCAGCATCATGCCACATTTACAAGCAGAACCCTTTATGTCTGAGACCTGGGCTCAAAGCCTATGAATATTCTTTAATAGCTGGCCTATCCTCCTTATCTTTTAAATGGTGCTAATCATAAAATCTACTTCATAGATTGCAAAGAGTTCTCATTTAACTTCATTTAGCCCAGTAAGTTCAGTGCTCACTGTTATTATTGGTGTTTTTGCAGGATGAAAACTAATAATGCTAACTCGGGACATGCCAAATCCATGGTAAGCAGAAGAGATAAACCACATCTATCCTTATGACCTCAGCTATTAATAATCTAAATCTCGAGTACACTGCTTTGTTTTCATATTTCAAGTTAGCATTAACTCTCAAGCAAAGGCATTTAAAAACAAAACAAAAAAAGAAACAAATAATACGTTGTTTTTCCCTAGATGTGTCGCCTGTAACGCTGACCCTGAGGATAACATTGCAGTTAAAAAAAATTCTCAGAAATTCATCCACCCTGCAGGTACTTACAGAACACTGTGTCAGAGGGAATGTAGTAAACAGAGATAATCTGTGTCCTGGCAATACTCAAGTATTAACTATATTCAGATCTAAATTTATATCTATATCACATTCACATTTTTATCTACATATGGAAATATAACTAGTAATCTGTACTTGAAAAATTATAGTGCAATAAATTTTCCATTTTTGCAAATTTATCATGTTACTGATAGCATCCTCTTTTCAAAGGCATTAGGGTGAAAACACCTCAGCTGTCACACCCCTGAACTACCTCCCAATCCTGTTTTTCAGATATTCCACTTTTGTCTGTATCAGACTGCTAAGGCCACATGCCAGCCCCTTATTTTCCACTTATTTTTAGCTTTGAGTTTTGTCTTCCTTCATGATCACTGACCATCCTTTTCATGCTGCCCCACCTTCAGGGTGTAAAGATGGACCTCTGCAAATAAACTTTGCATTTCAGTGCTTTGTTCTTTTCTTCTGTCTTTGACAGCTAAGTTGACTCTCCCCCTGGAAAGCCCATATTAAATTAAGCAGACACAGTTTATGATACAAGTTAAACAATTCTTTCCTCCAGGACCTAGAGTGATCCCCAATCCCGTTCTTTCTTTTGATAACGATCCCATCCAACATTATCTGTACATGTTTAGTACTAACTCGTACAATTTTTGTACCACAAATTTCAGCCTTCTATATCTCAATGTCTATCAAGACACAAAATATCTTCTTCAAGTTTAACATAGTTAAGTCCACACACACCTTCTAGCAGAGCCTTTCATGAACTCAAGAGTCTCTTCAAGAATATTTCAGTCTTTTAAACACTGGGCATGACACACAAATGAACATACAGTGAGGGAAACAGGCCATCTCATTTTATCTGTTAGCATAATCTTCTTGATATTAACACTCAAACCATCGCCTATAATTCCTGTCAGAAGGGCATTCTAGCACAGTATGGGATGAGTTAGCAGAATAACATGACTACCAGAGCTTTAAAATTCATTTTTTACTTTCCACTGTTGGAGAGTATAAGGTAGACAGAGAAACAGGAAGATTTCAGGTCTCTCTTCATTAACTGTGGTGACAATAATGCCCAAAGTTTCTCACGTTACTCATAAAGAACTCTTACGAACAACGAAGTAAGATTTTTTTTTTTGGTGGCAGCATACGACGTTAATGATGTGATTTGTGATAATCCTTTCTATCCTTCTTAACACGAGAGAGACTAGGGGAAAACTGGGTTGAAATCCTAATTTTGCCACTCCCTAACTTTGTGACCTTGAGTGCATTCTTAGAAAAATGCCTGGAACTTAATATACATTTGATATTAGTTATTAATTTTAATCATACTGGTATATTTTAGAGAACTCAAACTACGGCTGTGGAGATGAATATATGGCAAGAATAAGTTAGAGTGGATGGTTCACTTTGCACAAACAACAGCATAAGCTTTCAGGAGGTTCTACAGACCCTAAATGGCCCCTCTGCTCCCTTTCTTCCATTCCTAAATTTTCCTCATATTATTCATCTATGACTAAGTCGAGGACAACAGTGTACCATAAAACATAATTAATCAGTGAGGAAATTAGCTATAGAAAACTAGCAGAAATATTTCAGAAGTGAAGTCCTCGAATTCACACATCGGCAGAAAACGACAACGATAAAAATCTCTAAGATACTGACCTACGTAAAGCCAAAAATAAGTTCTGAACATTTCGGGCCAAGACTTGATTTAATTATTTTGTTCATTTATTCATCTATTTCTTAGACATTCCTAAAAACTGAGGAAGACACTTCATCAGCGATTATATTTTTAAATGAATTCAACCACACATAAACTCTTTCGCTTGTTTTAAGTTCATTATAAGCAGGGAACAGTATTCAACGTAATTATGAAGAAACGTGCAGTAACAAGTGGTCGAGAAAACTCTAAATCATATACACACGTATATTTTTTCTCTAATATAATGCTAGTGTCTGAAGCCAAAGTTATCCAGAAATCGCACAGTCATGAAATTTAATGGTTTCAGTTTCACTATGTTTGGAGAAATTTTAACGTAACTGCAGCTCAATTCTATTACACCTTCTCAAATGTAATCATTTTCAATTCTGGGTACAGCTAGGTGCCAGTCAAATGTGATGCCACACATCTGTTTGATTTCATGACATAGACATAAATATATTATTTACATTTGATCACTCAGCAAAAAACTGTTATTATATAGTGCTTTTATAACAATCACTTTTTCGTTTTGGCGATCGGGCTTTTTTTATTTCTTCCTGATTTGAGAGATACAACTTGCTGTTTATTCTACAGAATTAAAATATGCAGTGAGTTAAGCTATGTATTTATAATTTGATTTTCTTCAACGGTGCCGTAATGCAAATGTGGAAACATTACTTTCTAAATCTCTGGGGATGCATAATGCAAAATTATAAATAACTTTACATTGAATATGTTTGAATTTTTACTGCTGACTCTCCCTGTATTTCATGATAAGGTATAAAATGTATTTTTCCTCCAGGTACTGGATACTTTAAATAACAAATGCTATTTTTACAGTACATTATAACATCATTTAGAATAGGCATCGATTATGCATACTAAATTGAGTTATACATCATTCATACCCATAATGCTCATTTGTATACATTTCTGTCCTAGCAACTGTGAGAAGATGGGGAAAATCACTGAACATTTGATATGACAACAGAAAAATCCAGACAAAAACATTTGGCTCTGAACTGAATTCAAGGCATCTGAGTAAATCTAAATTGCTGTAATGTAACATTATTTAGTCACGTTAACATAAAGGAGCTGCTGCTAGGATCCAAGTTTACCTTACAGATATCACAGAACTTAAGCAGTGTTGCTAGAATTTGAATCTTAGGACGATTCTACAGGAGCCAAGTATATTCAAGCGTTCTGTGCAATCTGCCTCAAAATGTCTTTTCCAGTAATGATCATTTATAAGGCTTGTAATGAAACACAAAGACAGGAGAACACATGGTTATGTGGGTGTTAGAAGCCTCAATTTAAATTCTGGGTCCTGGAACCAATTTCTTGGAAAGGGCTTCCCTTTCCTGTTACCCCATCCTGTTTCCAAACACCTAATTATACTTCAAAAGTGGAAGGCACAAGTTAAACAAGGGCAAGAAACAGTGTTTCACTATCATTGCCAAAGTGCAATTATGAAACCATATCCAAGCATCTCACTTGAACATCTTGATTTATTGGACAGGATAAGAGCGGGGGCTGGTAACTGACTTCTTAGTTAAATCTCTCACATACCTATGGGACTCATGCTTATACAGAGTGCTTTCCTTGTCTGAGACCTTTCATTAAGAATAGGGACTTCCCTGGTGGCACAGTGGTTAAGAATCTGCCTGCCAAGGCAGGGGACACGGGTCTGAGCTCTGGTCCAGGAAGATCCCACATGCCGCAGAGCAACGAAGCCTGTGCGCCGCAACTACTAAGTCTGCGCTCTAGAGCCCATGAGCCACAAGTACTGAGCCCACGAACCACAACTACTGAGCCTGCGAACCACAACTACTGAAGTCCACAGGCCTAGAGCCGTGTCCACAACAAGAGAAGCCACCACACGAGAAGCACGCACACCGCAATGAAGAGTGGCCCCCGCTCACCGCAACTAGAGAAAGCCTGTGTGCAGCAATGAAGACCCAACTCAGCCAAAAAAAAATTAAAAGAACAGACTGTAAGAAACAGCAGAAAGCCTGTCCTGTCTGGGTGGGGGATTTCTGAGCAAAATGGCAGAACACCACCAAGAATATCCATCCAGAGTCAAGTCTGAAAGCAGAAATTCAAGTATGTGTGGGTCCCAGACATTCAAAGGTGTTCTAAAATCCCTCTTTGGTCCTCTTTTGTAGAATGACTCCTGGACTAAATTCCCTACATATGTTCATTTTATCATTAAAAGCCATTTGAGGCATAGAGCAATAGGAATGAATTAACTATTGCTATGTACAAGAAACAGGCACCAGTCTCCTGAACACAATATCAAGTAAACAGAAGCAAGACAATTACTAATTGTACGATTCAATTTATTTCAGCTTCTAAAACTGACCAAACTAATCTAAGGCATTAGAATTTGGGACGGTGCTTACACATGGGTGTGGGAAGCATAAGACACGTAAAAGTAAATGAGAGTGGCTCCTAAGGATGCTGGTAATGCTTTCCTTTTGATTGAGGTGCCAATTCCACAGGTAAATTCCATTTGTGAAAATTCTTTAAACTTTAATAGAAGTTGTACTTTAATAGATGTTTATTTAAAAATGATTTGGGGCAATCACAGAAGGAAGATATTCCTTTATGGTCTATAGTGATCGTATACACTGTGAAATCAATACTGCCAACCTATTTACAATAACCCGATTAATGCATAGAGTCAAATTTTTAAGCACAGATCAGGTTACCTTGAAATAAAATCCTTGTCTCATAACAGACTTCAATTTCATTTCATTTGAAATAAAAAATGGAAAATGATGACATCTGAATTCCTACTGAAGTAATAAAATCACTTTCCTCATTTAAAGGATTTAGCGAAATGACACAAACACCTGTACACTCTTTGCCCAATACCGTGTTGCATGCTTGGTAAATAGCCAATTTTACAATCAGGAAAAAAAACATCAACAAAACAGACCTTTCAAGTATCCCTACTTGACAAAAAGGGGAAAATGAGACTCAGAAGATTTAAGCAGCTGAAGGTGAATTACCAGTAAGAAAAAGAGGTTGGTCTGACATCCCATTTTGTGCTTTCACTCATCTCACTCGTGGTTCTCAAAATTCAGTGTGCAGCAGACGCTTGCTAACAACAGACTCCTACATTCCACCTCCAGGACTTCTGATTCCCGAGGTCTGCGGTGGGCTGAACAAGTTACCTTTCTACCAAGTTGCCAGGTGATACTGATGCTGCCCGCTGTAGGGACCACACCTTGGGACCAGAGTACCAAGCTGCATGCGGTCTCTCACCTGCATGTCCTCTCCAAGAGGGCTGCGTCAGGCCTCCCATTAGGCACCGCTCTAACCCCTAGGGCCTAGCACAGTGTAAGGTTGATAGGAGGTATTTAATAAATACATTTGAATAAACAGGTGACTGAAGGAAAGTCTTTGACATACATGCAACACCACCACACCTCCTTTCTGAATCTATTAAGCCTAAAAACTGTGATAGAGTAACAGAAGGTAACGTCTTCACTTTGCAGGTGGGGGAACTGAATTCCAGAGCGATTGTGACTGCCTGAGGGTCACAAGGTCAAGGCAAGAGCAGTTGCCTCCAGTATTTCCCTTATTTAAATAGAGCACATTAAGCTCTCTAGGGAAACTACGGGGAACACAGACTACAAACCATTTATCTTAGTGTTCTATCTTTTGTACTAAACGGAGATGTGGAAAATATAAGAATTTGAATGGGTATGCTCAACGTATGTTCTATGGCTGGGATGTGGCAGCCCTGGTGGAGAGTGAGACTTTTCTAAACCACAGTCCCTTCCAACAACCTTTTACCTTCTAGTTAGGGAGGCAGAATTCACACATGCATCACACAGGAGATACTAGACAGCATGAATTGAGGGTAGCATGCTACTTACTATACGCACACTGCACTGACAGAGAAAGAGCTTATTGGAGATGATAAAGCTCCACAGAAGAGGATTTTGAAAAAGGCCTTAAAAAAAAAACTGGACTGGCAAGGGTAGAGAGAGGCAGGAAATGAAACAGCTCAATTCAGGTGCGCTACATAGTATATGAAACAGACAGGCAAACACCCATGTAGAAATGGGGCTCAAAGACACACCCGGGGGCAAGTGAATTGATGGAGTTAAGTAGAATCCAGGCATTGACACTCTTCTGGAAAAACTGAGAAGTCATCCAGTATTGTGAACAGGTCACGGTTACTTGCGAAGGGTGGCGACACAGTGGCAGGGAAATCTGAGCGCTTGCTCTCACCTTACGGTGGCCGCTTTCACGTCACCCCAGTATCCACTACAGGCAAAAATATTAAACTTTTAAGAAGTCTGTGGATCTGAGACCCTTTCCCAGTGTTTAACCTATCTCTGGCATCGATACGATTGCCAGCAGGGAGTGGCTGTCTTGCACAATCTAAGCTGTCTCGGTTTACTTGCCTGTATATGGAGAACTCGGACAGCTTAGCCACTTCCTTGGTCCCTCCATTTACAGAAACCAGGCTCCTCGGACCCTCGGCTGCCATGAACCCTGCCACTCACCCATGTGCATTTGCCCCGTCGTCCACCAATGACAATTATCTCCTGGGAATTACCTTGGTTTATGACCAAGCTTTTTTTTAGTCTGTTCTTTGATTGTAAGTCAAAACTGCTGTTCCTAGAGTTACCTGAAGCTCAGCGTAGATGATTCCCTGTGACTGTTCCCAGAGAGATTCCCTAAATTCATGTCTCCTCTCTTCTGCCTCCACCCACCTACATTCAGCCTTTTGTGTCTGTGATCTGAGCAGCCCATCTGCTCCTCCTGTTTTTAACTATTTTCCGGCATACCAATTCATTCAGCAGCCTCCCTCGTCTCAACAAGGCCATCCTGGCTCAGTTATTTGTTCTCTGCCTTCTCTTACTGAAGTCTCTCTTGTACCTTGAAAGGCTGCCCCTCACGCAGCTTCCAATAGCAACTCACCCCTATGCCAGGGTTCTACTGTCTCCACTCCGCAACTCAGCGTATGCCTCAAACATTTTATTTCACGGGATAAATTTTAGGCATCACTCAGGAACAACCTCTATTATTAACCTCCTCCAAACTAAGGATTTTCTTGCCAATTTCTTAGAGCCTATATGAAGACGTAATGAGGATGTGACTCTCACGAGAAGACACACCTGAAGAGACTGGTATTTGTGAATGCGTCTGCTGCTAATCTCTGTGACATTACTGAATGCCTCCTGCCAGATTTTGTTATTCCAATAATACAGTTGCATGATTTTACAGACTTTTTTAAACTATATAAATATATTTTAGTTATCCTGAAATATTACACCACACGTATTTAGTTGTCAACCTTCCTGAATGTGTATCTTAAAAATCTAAGCAGTTGAAAATCAAGTATTTAGCTTGGAAGTTACATGAAAGTTTAACACAGAAAAAAATGGACCAAGAACAAAGAACCACCACCTCCCACCTCAGTCCCTGTATTATGGTAAGTCACCAGGTGAAATAAGCTCACAGCTTATATTACCCTACTTAAAAAAAAAAAAATCAGTCCTAGATTATTAAGTGAACTCAAATTGTAAAAAAAAACCCAGTATGAAAACTGACCAAGCATTAAGTGATGGTTGGAAAGTATTATCTATATTATCTCTGCATTTTTGAAATTTATTCATTATTGGTATTAGTGCCTGAGTATGGGCTGTTAAAATAAGAATTTATTACAATAATAAATGTTTGATGTTGCTAACCAATAATTATTCCAAAAGACCTTTTAATTCATCAGTCGTTTTATAAACCACAAGGCAAATTAAATACTTTAGTAAAGAACACTTTTTTGTTTTAAAGGCTCTTTTTTATAAAGAAGTTCAATGATTGTAAACAACTAAATAGTGACTTAAATTTTAAAATAGTTGCTCATAAAATTGGAAATATGTAGTGATTTTATTATTTCTGAAAATATTTGAAGTCTGTATGGTGTCTACTCACTTCTAAATTTCTGACTGTATGCTAGAATGAGAACTTTTCGCGTTGAAAATCCATTGAAGGATTATTTTTGATATAGGATAACAATATATTTCCTATTTTTCCACTCTGATGTATACACAATTACAGCTACTCAGCACCCATACCTTTAGGGAAGTTTATTTCAGCCAAATAAATGTTGAAAATACCTGTTAACATCGTATAGTATCTACCTAGCTATGGGTAATTACATGGGAAAATGTTTTAACTGGTTAAAAGAAAAACTATTACATATTCTATGTTGCCACACTCATTAAGTGAAAAGCATGAAAAAAGTCATTTAAAGTTATGCTCAGCGGGTGAACTACAAGTCGCTTTCCCTGGACATGATCACCTCTTCCTCTTCCAGGTGTGCGTGTGTGTGTGTGCGCGCACACGTGTACGTGTGCGCGTGCGATATATACAGACCATAAGAATAAGAAGATGACAAATGATTTTAGAGGCTTCCACCCATTTTTGTTATGTCGATTTACCAACACACGGTTTCAAGCTTATGTGTTCCCCAAGGCAATGAGCCTGTGCAGATGTTATGGGAATCAACTTCCCACAGTGCTTGAAACACAAATCATTAACTTGTTACCAGTCTACATTGGAAGTCAGAACACAAAACAGTTTCAATATGGTAACTTAGAAGCAGTCGAGCTTTCTCCACATTCATCTGAACTGTTGAGAAGTCAGTACAAAATCCACAAACTTCCTATATGCCTTGGAGGATTCCTTTGTTCACGTAAGGATACACCACTATGTCCGAACATGTTCCCTACAAATTTCTGCGACTCAACAGTTGGATACATTCACAGTGAGGGAGAAATATATAATTCAACATCAAAAACAAGGAATACGGAATCATACTGGATGAAGCCATACACACAAGATTTCAGCGTTCAACTAATTACTGAAATGTACTCGGAACCATGTGCTAAACACTTGTCACACTTCACTGTGGTTTAAGTGACTCAGCCCATTTAAGATAAATTCATTCATTTAACTATTATTTGTTAAGTGCCTACTGTTCCCTAGAAAGTGATCAGGGAATGTAAGTTTTCATTGGTGGAAACAGAAGATCCCATTATATCCAAGTTGGGGGAGGGAAACAATAATTTAGATGTTAAGAGTGTTAAATGGTAGTAAACACAGCTAAGTAGGCAAAGAGTTCCAGTTTCAAGTAGGAGAGTGAAGCAGGTCTCACGGAGAATGGAGAACAGATCTTAATGAGAAGTAAGCTAAAGGGCTCCTTAGAGAAGAACATTCCAGATAGAGGGGAAAAAAATATGGGCAAAATTCTTGAGATTTACAATGTCATGCCATTTTTTTCCCTCCATGTAGCTTGTTCAATTACTGAACATCAAAATTCTCATGCCCAGCATAGCGCAGTGTAGTCGTATGGACGAAATGATTAATGCTTGTAAAGAACTTTGCCCAGAACTTGGAGAACAGTAGCAATTCTACATTTTACCCATTGTGTTAATAAGCTGATATCCTATTAGCTTATTCTTTCAATCTTCCTCCAAGATACCGTCACTATAAAGAGCGACTTATCAAGCAACTGTGTTGTATGCTCAGGAAATGGCAGCATGAGACATGTACTGAATTGCAGGATTTCCGTTCCATAAAGAAAATAAATGCACACATAATCATGCACATATAATGCAGAGCCTATATGCTAAGGAGTCAGTTACTGTAATACTACCAATTTTTGCAGTTACCTGTGCAACCATGCCTGGAGATAACTTCAATTTTTAATACTGTTTTACATGGTCGAGTTAGGCTTCTAACAGGATGACAAAAATTCACCAACATTTCTTTACTTGACCTTCATGTCATAGCACATCTACAGATTTTGCGTAGTCTATTATAGCTTGGAATGCTGCTGGAGGATTTCTCCTGTTTACAGAAATTTATTTTCTGTGTATGATAAAAAAAAAAATCACTGAAGACATTGATTCCTTATTCTGGGAGTAATAAGGGGGGCTCACAAAATCAATATCCATATTATCAATTGGAGCTTGCTGGTCAGATTGACCCCATGTCTTTGCAGACACTGCTTCATTTACGAAGAAATAAATAAAAGCATTCAAGTTAGTAGCACAGATACCAACCTGCCTTGCAAGGGCATTAACTTACTATTGATGTGGGAGGAGATGATCACTCTACTAAAAGAACTGTTGATACATTGGCCAATCTCTTGTCTACTTAAAACCTAGCACCTTAAACCCCATGTTTGAAGTATAGTTTCATGTCAAGTGTCTCATGACCAATACACGCTTCCTTCATATTGAAGATGAAACAGTATTTCACCTTCAAAGATAGAAGAGACACTGGTGTTATTCAGAACACTTAAGGTTAAGGGATAGAACATGAAAGTCCTGAAGAGATTAAAGAATAGTAGAATAAGAAGGCAGTATTAGATAGACACCTATTCTCACATAATGTATTAACATGAGTACAAATTAAGAAGAGCATTTCGAAATCACGGAGGACAGAGAAATATTTGCAAAATGCCCTAAAATCGCTCACTGTGAAGAGCACACAGAGCACTGTGAAGACACATTTCTTTGTAAATGTCTGTGGGACCTACGGCTTTGCTATGCTCATGACTTTATAGAGAAAATGTAGGCAATGCCCTTGTCAGCATTCACCCAATTGAAACTATGCTTCTGGGAATACTGCAGGTGGCCTAAGTATTTGACAACTCAAGATTAGGTAGTTTTCTACTTTTGTAAGTACTTCTGCAACGTGGTCAAGGTGGAGAACGTTTTCCCCACCCTGATGATGACTCCTCCCACGTGCAGGCATAGTGATTAACGGAACAATTCTGACTTCCCTCTGCCCCACTACTACATTGCAGTGGAGGTGGACAAATGATGACACTGGTAAATCTGGTAAATAACTTCCTCTGAGCTCTACCTTTCTCCTTATGGGCAACCTTTCTAAGGGGAGAAAGGATTCAGCATGCCTGTTGGAGCAGGCAATTCCTTACCTGTTAACAGTTATGCTCTAGCCTCAACCTGCCACACAATAAAGTGTTTGGAAGCAGTATGGGGAAGATGGTTGCTTTTTATGAGGGCTTTCCAGAGATCGCGACCATCCCGGCCTTGTGTGTGTGGAGGGATGGCTGTTGTGATGAGCCAGGAGAGTGTCATTTGGGAGTTTCCAGTGGAATGAGAAGGACTGCCTTAGTGCTGCATGTCCAGACATGACCCACCGAATTAGTAATAATAATGTTCTAACGTTGAGGGCTTACAGTGTGTGAAAAATTGTTTTAAAGACTCTGTTTGTAGTAATCCATCTAGTCCCCTCAACACCATCTTACAAATGATGAAAGTGAAACAGACAGGTCGAATAGCTTGCCAAGGTCAATCAGAGAGATGGAAAAGGATTCGTACCTAGGGAGTCTTGTTCTAGGGCAGCACCCTCGAGCCCCGTGCTGTACAACTAGAAGAAGAGAACCACCATGTCTTGGTCTACAAGCCTGAGCACAGGGCCAAGGCATAGCCATGTCCTGTCTCAGGGATAATGCACCCAGAATATCTGAAACCTCTCTAAAATGACCAGTGGACTGCCACTGAGGTGAACTGATTCAACAGGAGACTGAAAAATGATAGAGAATCTGATAAGGAATTTAAAATCCCTCCCCACTCCTTCATGCCATACTTATTTATAGTGCATACAGGGCAAGTCTGGGGATGCCTAAAATGATGGATTTTCTCATAAGAATAAATATCCTCATTTTAAAGCAGCTACACCAACATTTAACAGAAATCTGAATTCCTGGCCTGTTCACCACGACTTGCATTTACGACGGTGCTGTGAATGGCGTGTGTAATTCCATACTTGCGGCTGACTCTACTACTACAGTGAGGATTTTAACCGAAGATTTCTTCTTTGATAAAAGGTTAACTTTGCTCAAACCCTTCTTTTTTAACACCCTTTCTTTGCTTCTGGGAAAGGACAGTCTGCAAAAACACTATACTCCAAACTAATATATTAACTCTTCCCTGATTATCATGGAGTCATTTTCATTTGTATCTTTGTTCCCATCATTTCCATTCTAAAATATCCTCTTTCTTTTTTTAATTCAAATATAATGTATCCTCATGACTCAGCTCAAATCTCACCTCATCATTGATACCTTCACTGATGAGGTTTTCCCCCTGAAATGCTTATCCATATTTGTAGGTCCCATTCATTTAATACATAATTACGTGCATCCCTTTTATTACTCCCAACACTTCCACTGCTCACTTTCTTATTTGTATACGGCTTCTCTCATAGCCCTACAGCGAATTCCTTTAAATGACCAAGTATTAAATGATTTGGGGATCCTAGGGAACCATGCATTCGACTTGACCTTTCAGTCAGTGAGAATACACATCACAGTACTTGAAATATGACAATCACATTCAAAATAAGCCAGCAGGCTTCAGACGAGGACCACAGGTTTTGGAAGCTAAAAGGTATTTGTGATAGCTCTCCTAAATGTTAGTAATGAATATGGAGTCCCAAGGAAGCTATGATTACTCTATATCCAAATTCTTTAGTATTTCCAGTAAGAGGTGGAAAATAGTACAATTAAATATGGGGAATAAACTAAAAGCTAAACAATGAAATGTGATAGGGTAGGTAACTGCAACATTAATTGTAATCCACGAAATGTACGAGTAATGGAACTATACTTTGACAGTATGAAGAACAAAATGTGACAGGTTACATAGCTCTCTTTATCTAATAAAAGCACCACCAAATTTTGCAAATGAAGGAAAAGGTTATAAAATAACCAAGAACCTATTATGGTCAAGACAATATCATTTTATTATCATTTAAATTCCCCAAGAGCCCTATGAGATAATGTTGCCTCTTTTACAGATGAAAAAAACTGAGTCTCATTGAGGCTAAAAAGGTAGTACAAGTTCTTTTTAATAATTAGAATCAGAGCCTGTCCTGGAACTCAAGTCCACTTACTTCCAAAACCACTTAAAATTTTAAAGGGGGGATGGACGAGATGTCCCCAAGCGAGAATAAGATGGTGTTTTATCAAAACATCTTTGGACCTACTCAGGGCTTCAACTCCGAGCCATAGTTTTGGGGGGGAAAAAAAAAAAGACAAAATGTGTCATTTCCTAGAAGAGTCTGAAGTGGAGTTGCCAGTTATCTGCTTTTAGCATTTGAGGATTTTTTTTTTTTTTTTTGCGGTACGCGGGCCCCTCACCG
This sequence comes from Monodon monoceros, assembly GCF_005190385.1. Classification (NCBI taxonomy): domain Eukaryota; kingdom Metazoa; phylum Chordata; class Mammalia; order Artiodactyla; family Monodontidae; genus Monodon; species Monodon monoceros. The sequence goes on along the minus strand of NW_021703773.1, from coordinate 32,741,521 downwards.
TTGTGGCCTCTCCCGCTGTGGAGCACAGGCTCCGGACGCGCAGGCTCAGCGGCCATGGCTCATGGGCGCAGCCACTCCGCGGCATGTGGGATCTTCCCGGACCGGGGCACGAACCCGCGTTCCCTGCATCGGCAGGCAGACTCCCAACCACTGCGCCACCAGGGAAGCCCAGCCCTTTTTTCCTGAAAGAAACTGGCCAAGAATTTTATTTGAATCTTAAAGTCAGTACTGAAATATAATAGTTAAGACGCTTAATAACAGCCTAAGGAGAATGTTTGCTTGCCTGTTCACTATGGTAGAGGGATAACCGGTAACCTAGAAATTTTATAAATTATTACTGTGTATTCCCATTGAATGGTATCATTCTCACTGAAATTTTTTCTGTAAAGTTTACTCTAGATTGCTCTGATTCTCAAGGGTGTACTTTTGATAACTGCCTTTTCATGGTGCTTGGAAATTTAGCACCACCAGGGGGAGTTCTGAGAAAATTAAAGAGATGAGGTTCCAGTCCATAAAGTAAGGGTCCTCTGAGTTTTTGGCCAATCCCCAGATAAGCTGGTCTACCTTTTATGCTCTAATAATATTTTATATAGTTTATTTTTCCCCAGTGGCGATCACGTCGGTCTTATTGTGTACAATGTCCCCATTACCCCTTTAGATTTTAAGTACCTTGGGGGTGGGAAGTCTATGTCATTCTTTGTGTACCAAGACATCATTCAATGGAGGCAGAAACACACACACTTGTTGAATAAACAAATGTCACAAGATATCAAGTTAACTGAAATAAAATTCACAGTGATCAAAACAGACAGGTGATTGTCTATCGTGACCAACAAGAAAAATGATGCCAGAAGGACTAGCTGTGCCTCAGAACATCACACCAGAGAGGACTTGGCCTAGAGTTTATACGTAAAATATGATTCCGCTTTGCAGCCTCAGAACATCACACCAGAGAGGACTTGGCCTAGAGTTTATATGTAAAATATGATTCCGCTTTGCAGAGCTACCCAGCCATTCGCTGGGCATAGGATGATCCAATGTCTAGTCTGAGATGCAAAGGGCAGAAACTGGAGAGAAGGGTGAAGAGAGCTGATATACGTAATTATATCTAAGATATTCCCAGTATTTCCTCACTATAATTTTTCCTCAGCTGTTCCTCTCCAAATGGGAACAAAATAGAGCAGTAAAAGTATACTATTAGTCATGTAACGGGTATAAGTATAGGTAAAGGAGTTTCAAATATTTAGCTTTATAGCTGAGGTGATGATCACAAATTACAAAAAAAAAATCATGGGAAATTCTCCACATCATGAAATTCCCAAGCGCTGTTTCTTTGCTCTACTCCAGATTTCAGCAGCCATTCACGTATCAAATTAGAAAACATGAAGTGGGAAACCCTAAGTACTCTAGTGTTTCCTACCTGCTTACACCTCACGGTCATTGTCAAGAGTCAAGTGGCTGACTGCCTGGAAGTGATGGATCAGGATCAATATAATACCATACACTTCAGGGAGAGTTTGCAATTACTGCCTTGGAGAGCACTCTCGCCTAATTTCAATATTAAGTCAGTGCTCTAAATGCCTGGATTTTGATCGGTGTTACACTAGCTAAAATGAGAAAAGATATTTTAATCTGATTCTTGAGACAGGTTAATGTGTATATATGGGGTTGGTTACTATTAAACACTATTAAAGACGTAAAAACTGAGGAAGGCAGCCAGCACTAAAACCACTTCTCATGAGACAATGTTTATAGCGTGTAAATGAAGTGACGTAAAGCATCTTAGATGGACCAAGTGCTGTTCTGTCGTTTTCATTTCAATCTATCCCACGATGTGCAAAGGTACTATAATTACACCCTTTAGAAGTGTATTTATTGGATAATGCAGGAGAAATGATTTAACTCTGGTTGTAGAAAACAAACTGTCTAAATGATGCTGGGAATAGTTACAATAACAAAGCTTCTTTCTCCTCAATAAGTGACCACCCCCCTTCGAGTTCTAAGCCTGAAGGACCTGTTAATCTTAAGATGCTAATTTGATGTGGCTGTCTAGATCACTAGGGCTTCCTACACAGTCACCAAGAGTTTAAAATAAGAGGAATTATGCTAACAATAAAAACGCTTCAAGCCTCTATGTATCCTTATCAGAAAATTGCTGAGAGACGTTTTAGAAAGTTTTATTTTCAGCAAGAATGTCAAGTGCATTCTAATGAATGTCATGCTCGATACTTTTTTGCTTCTTCACAGACGATTTTCCTAACACTTTAAGTGAAAGTAGATGTGAGTTGAGTCAATGTCCTCACTGACAAAGGCCAGAATGCCGCATTTTCAGTTTTCTGAAAATAGGGCAGGTATTTCGACTGGAAGAAAACACCTTGATTTGTAAATAAAGTTTTAAAATACATGCCATTTGGACCTATGCTGCACAAAAAGAAAAAAAATAAAAACTGCATAACTATTTGTTTATAAATACCATTTCAGGAATTTCATAGGAGTCAACAGAAAGCGGTTGTGGGACTTTCTACAACTTAAAGTATGTTTTCCTATATATTTGATAAAATTTAGTAATTCTTAATTAAGGTGCACCCTGTGGAACAGGCAGAACATGGACTTTTGCCTCAGACCCAAGTGGGATGTATGTACATACAGTCCCCATCACTTACCAGCCCTGGTATCTTTGGCAAATTGAATCTCTGAGCTCCTGTTTATACACTTAAGTAAAAACAGCAATTCTTATGTAAATAAATATTGTGAGAAGTGAGCTGCTAATACATACAAATCACCTAATAGTTCCCATGGCTCAGGAGGCTCTCAATAAATAAGATGTATAACATTACTATTAGAAAGAGGAATATAATCAGAGAAAGGGATAAGAAGAAAAGAAGGGTTTTCTTTCGGACAGCAAATGTTTTTAGTTCCTGCTAGATTGAAGCAAGAGGTACAATACAGATGACTTCCTTCATGTATTGAGGCCTAGCAACGTTAGCAGTCCCTACACTCTGGTTAATGCTAATCATCTAAGTGAACAACAAAAACGTGGTTGAGTTGTAGTCTACTTTTGAATCTACCTTTTCCCCCAGAAAATCCAGACTAGGACACATGGAAGAACTCCTTTGTCAAGCTGGTGGGCTGAATAACGTCACACAAGCAAACAGGAACAGACTTTGGGGTAGGTTTAGTAGATGTATATGTGGGCGTATCTCAGAGCAAGAAGTGCTTTTAGGGGAAGGTGACAGATTGGTGACCCCTGTTGGTAAAGGTTTGGTCACAGAAATAGTTTGGGCTGAACCCAAGGGAGTTACTATATGATTCAGGAGATCATTTTTCCTGAATGAGCTGGAGATTGACAGATAGGAAATTGGGAGAACGAATAGGAAGAAGACCTTAGTTATTGAACATTCTCCATTCAGGGGATACTCAGGAAGCGGACTACAGCGTGGAGGTGTGGTGACAGCAGTATGTGTAGTGTGAAGAGGGGAGGGCTGACCTGGCTGAGTGGCCCATTTGTGAGTTTTCTCCTGTTGGTCTTATTATATTGCAGAACTTGAGGTTCAGGGGTCAAGACTCTTCAGATAAAAAGATCCAACACTGTGAAACACAACGGAAAACAGCCAGTGTTTGATCAAAGCAAAATCACCGTGGATTTAGAGAACTGGAAATGTGTCTGACTCATGTCAAAAGGTAACGCAACGCCCTGCAGATACCAAGGGGCAACTGCACAATCGACTACAGCCCCCTCCCTAGAGTTCATCTCAAGGCCACAGCGGACATCACTCCCTTCTTGACCGTGCTTCCTAGAGCCCCCCACACTCAGCTTTTATTTGTGGTGGTTCAGGTGAGTCAACTGATGCTTTGTTCCAGACGCCTGCCCATGAGAGCTCTAACCCCCGGTAACCATGCTGTTCTCAGGCCATGGTTACTACACTTGTCCAGTTAGGCAAGACAAATGAAGAGATGTCGGGATAAATCACCTTTATGTGAAGGGAGGAAGGGGAAACGTTTCTCCAGGACCATGTCTTATGAAAGCATCCCTGTCTCCTCCTGATAGATCAGTGACCACTGCCCCTGCCCGGAAGATGACTCCTTGTTGCCCACTGTCTCTTGGTGTAAGATTCAGTGAGCGTGTGCAGCAGCATTACTTCAACTCTAAGGGCTCTTGCTGTGTTCCCTGGTTCTCTACAAAAATGGAAAACCTGCAGAGCCCGATGCCGGATAGCTAGGAAGAACGGTTACCCCCAAGTGAGTCACTGGAAGTGATACAGACCCACACCTCCTTTTACCACTGATCCCTAGGCCTATGCATTTTACACGCAGGATGTCATCTCAACTGTGTACCTCAGCTGTGCCATCTGTGGGCTGTTCCATCACTTTACCAGGTTGGCAGCCCATGGATGGCTCAGTATGCAACCAGAATGGTGGATGCAGTTGTGCTGTGCTCACAGAAGCATCGCCTTTAAAGACGAAATATAGTTAGTTATCAGTATATAAAGCTGAGCATGTAATTTAAATATGATTTGACAGTAGTAGTGGTTTATGAACAGGTATAAACAGTCATGCTAATAAAATGTTCCAGATGAAAGCTGTCTTTGTTTAAAGGAAAATTTTAGCTATTGCTATCCTGAGGTAATAATCCTATTTGGCTCAAATATTAATTACTGGATAAGCCAACTTTCATTGTACTTACAGTTTTCCCACTGGTTTCCCCGATCTAATTTATTAGTTTTGTTAAGTGAGTACATGCTGCAAGCAGATGAGGAAATTAAAAAAAAACGGTACGGGGTTAAAATAAATGAAAGAGTGAATATTGTGTGTAATTTGGAGCTAACCCATTTTCATAGTGTTTAAGAGTTGAAATGTTAATTTTCTCTGTTGTTAAACATTTACCACTAACTGAATATGGAATCACTGAACAGAAAACAGATGAGCAAAGCAAACCAACTATGTACAGAGCTTCTCATTAGTCACTTGGAATATATTTTAGTATAGCTTTATATCGTAAGACCTTTCATATGGTATTTCAACGCATGCCAGGCCCCTTTCACTTGTATTACCAGAGTACGTGTAGAATGGTCCTATGTTAACTACCTTGTCGGCACACATTCTATGTACTCTAACCAGCTATTAAGTCTGATTTTTAACAATGCTAATTTCTTTACAATTTACAGGACTTTTCACAGCTTAAAAATATATTTAAAAGGAGCTCTACAGGAAAAAAATACTCTTCAACAGACAATACAGGATTGAGCTCTTGCTTTTTATGTTGCTGACTTACTTTTTTTTTCCCAAACATATGGCTATATGATAAATCGGATGACTTATTTGATACTTTAGGTATAGTATATCATTATAATGAATCAGCTTGCTGAATTTTAATGTATCTGTGACAATTACTAAAAGAATTAAATGTCTAGTGAAACCAAGCTGTATTACTATTCTTTTAATCATTCAAACACTCTAGATTCTTTCAAAGTTATCAATGCTCATTTTTATTGGGGTTATTTTAATCAAACACCATTTAACTCACATGGATTGATTCATGCTATACTTTACCAACAAAGCTAAGCATTTTGATTCTTTAATGAGGCACATCAGAAACATTAGCACCAAGCCACGTAATTGCCACAGACTCAGTTTGCCTTTCCTTAATAGCAAGTATGTCACTACTCTTCCCCTGAAAGTCTCTAAAGATCCAGTTACGAAAATGCTGAACGGCCGCGTTATAAAAGCACGTATACATTTTGATTATTTCATCTCAATGAAAAAAGTGAGCTCACAAATATGACCCAGAAATCACAAAACTTGAGTTGTTTTTACTTTCAAATCTATCTGACATTCAAAAGTTAACTTGAGAACAGTAATACTCCCTGGGTTACCTTAAAACTCTGATACTTTGCAAACTATAAAATTAATGCACTCAAGCATTACTTTCCCATAATAAATAACAAAAGAACCCTGATATTACTGAAAAGAGAAAGTTACTTTAAAAAGCAGACAAGAGCATAATTAAAAGATAATGTGTTACGCTCTAAAAAGAATCACACTTTTTAAATAAATACAAAATTTTTAAAAAGGGGCTAGCAACATAGAGCTAGTGTGCAAATATATTAATTTTTATTTTTATCATTTAATATATATACACCAGCAAAAAAAACATGGGCTATTTTACCACAGTGAATGCAGACATCATGTTGCGGACAACTGAGAAGTTGTCCGGGATGAAACCACACTCTTACGAGAAGATTTTTAAGCAGAAGCCTGAAGGAACCAAACACTTATGGACAAGTAAACCATGCCGGTGTTACTTGTGAGAGTGTTCCAAGAGAACAGTTTTGCTCAATACTTAAAAGAAAAGCACCTGGGACCTTTATATTGGAACTGTAATATCATGAAGTCACTATGTAAGTCAGCTGGAAAATCACTCCTTTTTCTCCCTTTCAAGCTCAAGACAATATTTCGTCACCTAGAATCGTAAGTATTAACTCAGTTAAAGGAATCACTGGCCAAGATGTTCGATGTTTAGGCTCTGCCTGTCTAACTCCTAGGCACCCAGCTTCTAATAATGGGTACGTGGTGTTTCCAAGGTTTATGGGAGGGAAAGGAATAGCATCTCTAGCGAACAGTATGCTTGGTCTCACAGTCTTCTAGTTACTTTCCAAGCCTACTTCTCTGCAGTGCCCAATACTCAATCTCAAAAAACAGATGGTAAAAGCCAGCATTTCGAACTTTCAGGCATGAAATGCTGAAATTCTTCTGATGTTCTAAGAAAAGCCAGGGGGCAGGGTAGAACTGAGCTTCCAGTCAGACATACTGACCAGTAACTAGACACCTAAGAATTATAATGTGAAACCTGACCCTAAATTGCCTTCTTCGGTGTAGACAATTCAGTACCTGTTAGATTCTCCCCCTTCATTCTTACTTACTCTTTAATTATAACCAGAATTTGAAGAGTGCATCACCTTCTATCACCTTACAGAATCACTTGATGTTGAAACAGACTACATTTATTTTTTTTCCAGTGAGCTCTTTGCCCCAGCTCAGAAGGCTCTGCAACTCCAACCGTTGACTGACTGTCCAGCTTCCTTTCCTGCCAATTGCCCACTCACTAATTAAGCAGACACACCGACGGGTCCTCCAGTGACACCAGCTCTTCTCGCCATTCAGGGCCTTTGCCCCTTTCTTTACTGTCTGCCAGGGAAGCTGTCCCCCCAGATCTTCAGGCTGTTTCTCAAGTTCCAGGTCTCAGTAAATGTCAAATCCCTGGAGAGACCTTCTCTGAGCACCCATCTAAAGCCTGTTTGACTCTTCTCTTTCAGGGTGCGCAGTTAGCACTTTCGCTGTAGAATTTTTTATTTAATTCGTTTATGTCCCATGTCCCTAATTAGAATATCATCTCCATGGGGTAAAAAAAAAACAACCTGCATTTGTCTTGTTTATATCTGATTTCTAGAATCAATGTGTTCTGCAGATGGGAAGTGCATGTAGGTGCCTGGTAGTCAGGCACCTGACTGCATTTGTCTTGTTTATATCTGATTTCTAGAATCAATGTGTTCTGCAGATGGGAAGTGCATGTAGGTGCCTGGTAGTCAGCAGAACAGACACACTCCTTGGCCTCAGGAAGCTCACTGTCTATGAGGCTGGGAGTGGCAGGGATGGGGATATAGGGCTTCCAGTAAATAGAACCTGACAGAGAGAGGTGCCCAGTAAACAGATCTTTATTAACAGGATACGTAAGTTTTCTGATTTCATTATTATCATTCACTTCAGCTATTACCAGGACATTACTTTGGTGATAAATATTCTCTGGAAAGAAAAATGAATTTTCTTAAATAGCTCCAGATTATACACCATGCTTTATAATGCTGAGGTGAATTTATAAACAAACAGAAGGATTTTGTAAGTGGGGACACAAATCAGTGATTTTTAAAACTTCAACGTGCATCAGAAAACACCTGAAAGGATTCTGAAAACAGGATTCCGGGTCCCGTCCTCACAGCTTGATTCATAAGGTTAAGAGGCGGTTCTAATCCTTTCTCAGGTGACGCTGACACTGATCAAGCACACTGAAAACCACTGCGTTAAATAACAAATCCTATATCGGAAACATTACGGTATGATTTTCCATTGCGTTAAATAACAAATCCTACATCGGAAACATTACGGTATGATTTTCCATTACCGTATATATTTTACTCCTGGCCCCCATTCCGCCCACACTCTTTTGCAATATCAGAGTAACTGAGGTATTGACAAGTATCTGAATTGTCCCACATCAGAGGTAGCTTCTTCGGTAACATCTCAACTGCATAACTAACTAAAAGTGTAGAGGATTTGAGAGAAACTTTCTAATGATGGAGAGACAAGATTGTGTGACTTTTCTGCCTTTCTGGGTCAATGTTACTGTATGACAAATGTGGCACTTTGTATTTCTTATGATTTTAATCTCATCTTGTTCATATTTTTGTTGACTACGTAACTCCTGTGAAATTACTAATATTATATTTGAGCTCTTACACTTAATTTAATTACGTGAAGATTTTTTCATTAAGAATTTTTACATTTCACTTTTATTCAAAGTATTTAGGCTACATGCAATTCGAAGATGTACATGGCAATTTTCACACCTTTAACTGGCTTAAAAATACGATATACTTATAAAGAATACTTTCAAGTATTCTTTTCCAAGCAAGTATTTGAAAAGTACCGTGTAAGTGGCACGAACTACCACAGAGGACAAGGCAAAGTAATAGTGTGCATTGCATTAGGATGAAAAGGAAATAAATTGCATATAATCTGTGCTCTAAAAGACAATGTCGTCAAGCGGATATTCAAGACTTCCTTTTAGACTGAAGACAGACAAGAATAAAGAAACACTGTTACAAGGATGCAGGGGAAAGAGTAGTTTAGATAACCAGATACATGGAAGCTCTGTAAGAGTGCAGAATATGTGGCTGGGAAGAGAGATCTGGGTGTACTTGCAGAAAGACTTAACTGCCACATATAGAGGTGAAAATGAATATAACAGGAGAGTGGACATGGAAGGATTTCGAGTAAGTGACAGACACATTCAAATCCGTTTTTTAGCAAGATGAAATAATAGGTGGGATGGAGTAAAAAAAAAAGCTCTAAGGACAGAAGCAAAGAAAATGGCATTTCAACGTCAAGGGTGATCACAGTAGGATTTGAGAGAAAGAAACGGATTACTGTTTCACCATCAGCTGTGAAGTTAACCTTTGATATCACGAAACCTGATCGTGGTGACGAAAGCTGTGGGAGCAGGTTATGTAAAAGGGGAGAATTAAAGCCAGGAAGTACCTGAACTCTCTTAAGAATATTTAACTAGAGAAGGAGGTTCAAAAGGTTTAAGGACTATTTCCAATTCTAAAGATCAAAAGAAATGATCTATGCCAAGTTCCCAGCAGTGGGCCCTACGAAGTAAGTGATCAACACGTACAAATTCATTTTCCCATTCCAGCGTTTCCATTTTCTAACAAGGTGGGGTGAGAGTCAAGAGGAATAAATAGAAGACGCCAGTGAACCAAGGATGAAACTTTATTCGGTGGACAGTGGAGATGAAGAAAAGAAGAATTTTAGTGTTCTGGAGGACTCGGGACACAGGAAAGAAAGAGGTTTTGCCAGAGACACAGGGGCTTCCAAAGCTAAGGTCCTGGAGGGAGAGCAGCTATGCAGAGAGTCACGCTAGGGGAAAACATAGGAGTCATCTAGTGTACGACTGGATTCTAGTGGAGATGGCGGGTACTGCTGTGGAAGCTGAGACTTAGATCAGAGCATTAGATGAAGCCATCAGACGGATCTGTAAGTAGCAGAACATTGGCTGTAAAGTTCTGAGCAAGTAACAGAAGTTCTTAAGAAGAGTGTTTTGAAGTCAGCAAACAATAGGATTCAGTATACAGAGATGTTTTATAAAGTTCAGTTTCCAAAGTAGAAACACCGTCCAACCATTCTGACTGAATAATGAAATGTTATTTTCATCGGCAGGTAAAATGCCAAAGAGCACGATGATGCCTCCGATCTCCCTCAAGTTTTGGAAAAGTAGAAAAAGGTTTCCACTGAGACAACTACAGAGAAGGTTATCCACTGATGGTTTCAGAGCAGAACAAACTAACTCTGAGGAAGCTTTCTCACGACAGAACGGAGGCTCCACAGTACCCAGGGACTGTGACCCCTGTCTCATCGTAAGAGTTACTGTCTTCAGTTCAGTAAATTGCAAAAGCTTCACCTGAGGAGCCCAGATTTGTCCAGATTCCCAAGTTTACGGCTGGATTCTGCTTTAGAAACATCCTCATACAGTAAATTTTCTGTAACTTGCAGGCAGATCTCTCAGGACTCACACTGCCTGCCTAGGTCTCTAAAGCCGCCCACGGTCTTACTCCAGGGATGTATTCCATCAAGCACAGAAGAGCCCAGTGTGCTTCAGGAACAAAACACAAAAAACAAAATACACAGCCTGAGATCAAAGCACAGGCAACGGATGGGGAAGCTAATCTGGGCTGCGGGGGGTAGTTATTTTTAATCGGCAAACTCATTAGCCAATATCACAGGCATCTCTCTCGTCTGCCTATTACTCCAGGGCAAGAAAGGAGGTATTTTTCCAGCCTACATCACAATTTAGAGTAACCATGGAGCCAGTTCTGTTCAATGAGACATCAGGGTGTGTGTGATGGGCACTACTAGATTCTTCCTCTAACCTACCCCTTAGTCACTGCCCTTGCCCTCTATTGATTTTTGCCTGTGAATATTATAGCGATACCTCGAGAAGCTGGAGCTGTATTGTGATCGTAAAGCAACAAACAGGGAAATGAGAAGCTAGTAGTTAATGATGGATACCAATAAGAGCCTTGATCCATAAGACAGCCCAAGAAGCTGAAACACTATTAACCGTGTTCCTACAAAATTCTGTGGAAAAATAGTGTTTCTAATGTTTGACACTTTATTTTTTCCCATTACTCACAAACAAACAGTTCCGACTTGTCCAAGTGTCCTAGGGTAGATTTTAAACCTAGCACAGTAGCAGTAGATAACATGCCTGAGGAGGTTAGGAGTAGACAAAAAGGCTAAGTACCATGATGTTGACAAAAGGAATTCTGTAGCATCTTAAATACAATACAGTGTATTAAATGTATGAAAGCAACCATCACGGAGGAATATCAGCTATGTAGTTTGTGTTTGTGGCCAGGAAAAATAAAAGAACTTAAAATCTAAGATGTTAAAATATGGGTTTAATTTTCCTTTTTTTTTTTTTTCCAGAAACATCTTAAGTGCTCTGGTAGAGTTACTTTCCATAGTGAAAAATTGGAGTTATTCAGGTATAAAGCAAAAAGGGGGACTGTCATGATGGCAGCTTGGTGGACCAGAGTCATCAATCTAATATCCTTAAGGGGATGTGAAGAGACACAAAATGCTTTCTTCAGTAAGACTGAACCTTTAAAATGCACTGTGAAATTGCCATAGGCAAATTTCAACGCTAAGTCTTAGAGTTCAAAGTAAAAGATAATCAAGTTACACGCATTAAGTTCCCCACAATGCAACCATGAGGCACATTTCCTGTAGAGCAACTGAAAGAAATGATGAGTGACCTGAGGGGAAAGAAAATGGATCATGAGTTTACACTTCACAGTCAGAAAAAGTGTTGGATGAAGCTACAACATCTCAACTCAAGGAAACTGTTTTAGTGAGGAAATAGTCTTCAATTAATGTGTTTTAAGTTGCTTTAGTGTTAGTATTTACTTCGATGTCTGTTTTCTACAAAGTGCATATTCTTTGGCAGTTTCAAAGTACACAGTATCTTAATGACCTCTTTTCAACTGGAGTATCAAGTAATTCTTCTCTTCTAGTGATTACCTTTGGTCTCTCTAGGCCATCTTATAATCCAAGTCGTACTGCACAAGATGTGTTTCAGACTTTATTGACCATACTTATTACTGCAAAAAAAAATGCAGAAGGCCCTTATACTGCAAAAGATATCAATTGCAAGATACCAGCTGAACAGATCCAATGTTTTTTTAAAAAAACATACACACGTAAGATATGTTACTTATGCACTCAAAAGATAGGTCGTTTAGATTTTTGGAGGTCAGTTTAAAATTTATTGACTGTGTTTCAAGATAACTTTGGGAACAAGTATACATTTTTCAGAGTAAGAGTTAAGATTGACATTTGGAGGGGTTCCGCTTTCAACAGAAATGCATATGGCAGCCTCTGTCCTCCAGTCATCCTGTCACACCAGGGTACTGAAGCATGGATTGTAAATGAAAAGGCACCCACTGTTCAGAGATCTCCCTTGTATCAAGTTGCAGTAGTTTAAGAAATGACAGCCTTAGGCTTAGAGAGAAACTTACTAGGCTTTTCTCTTTAGTTCTGACTTTTGAGCGCCATTCCCTTTTTATTAACTCCCTCAAATTTTAATACATGTTATCACAGGAAAATGAAGCCATTACTTCCTTCCACCTGATTTCTATTCACATTCTTCCCAAATCAGCACAAGTGCATTTACTCACATTTTCAAGTCTTATTTCTTTTTTGCCTTAATGGAAAGGGCATTGCTGTCACAGGGAAAGAGAAATTGGAAAATGGAAAAAAAAATAATGCATAGGTATACAGCTGTTAGCAGAACATCAGCGTTAGTTGATGCAACATATGGGAAGGGCACATAGTAAAATGGAAATTCAAAATCTTTATTGTAAAAGGAGTTCAAATTCAATTTTAATTGTAAAGTTAATACCTCTACCTTTGTTTTAAAGAAACTTCACTTGGGCTTAAAATGAGGTTAACCAAAAATTTCTAGATTACACTGAATACTGTATTTTTTAAAGCTGTTATAATAAATAAAAATAAAAATACTTTCAGCTGTGATTCAATCTTTGCTTTCATTTTAACCTGAGCAAGTAGTATATGTATTTTCCTAGTTCAGTTTCAGAGATCATTGCTTACAGCTTGTAAATATACATGTCAGTGAGCTGAAGATTTTTGAGCTCTAACAATATGAGACCAGAGTGAGACGGGGGGAGAAGAAAACGGCTCAAGGTGAAGGGTTAGGAGTGGCGAAAGGGGTGCGAGGGGCGCGTGCTAAGGCATCAACAGCGCTGACAGATGGCGTCACCATTGAGGTCACAGAAATATAACCCATCAAGAAAAAAATCAGTTTCAGATTTATTATCTTGCTGGCTTTATGTTGGTTCTTTATTTTATTTTTTTGCCAGCCTGTGTCTTTTTTTTTTTTAAACGTTTTTACTGGAGTATAATTGCTTTACAACGGTGTGTTAGTTTCTGTTTTATAACAAAGTGAATCAGCTATACGTATCCCTATATCCCCATATCCCCTCCCTCTTGCGTCTCCCTCCCTCCCTCCCTATCCCACCCCTCTAGGTGGTCACAAAGCACCGAGCTCATCTCCCTGTGCTATGCGGCTGCTTCCCACTAGCTATCTATTTTACATGTGGTAGTGTATATATGTCCATGCCACTCTCTCACTCCGTCCCATATGCTGGTTCTTTAATTGAAGTCCTAATTTCCCGAGTTAAAGTGATGTTTGAATATACTGTTCCAAATTTGGGTTTGCATTATGACTCCAAGTCAAAATACTGTTTGTGTTCCTAGTAATAAATATCCTACAATAATTTGGTAAGAACAAGCCACGTGAGAGACAAACTGGTCCAAACAGGGCTGTAAAGATGGCGAAGCACCTCCTTACCACCTGGAAAGGCAGCTCCTAGGCCTTCTCATGCACGTCATCCCTCCTTTTGTTAATTTCTACAACATTCCTTAATATTTTCATTACATGTAGTTCTTTCTTACATTGAACCCAAGTTCTTAAGAGTTTGCATTGATTTCCTCATGGTCTCCCACCATTTCAAAAGGATATTATATTAAGCACATTTGCCCTTAATATAGAGAATGATCAAGAAAAGAAACATGAAATGGGCATAGGACATAATACAGTTAAATACAGAAAAAGCTAAATTTTAAAAGGTTATTATTTTACTGCTAAAATTTCTTTTAAAGTATCCCCTTTTAATATGCAGATGACTTAAAAAATTCAAGGACTACTTCATCCAAAGCGGCAGTGTACTGGGCAAGCCTGAGGCACCTAAAATAAGACAGATTGGGTTTAAGTCCTGCTCATAGACTTCTGTGACCATGAGCCAAGTATTTAACCTTTTTACATCTCCATTCTCTCATCTGTAAACTGGGGTAGCAATGTTACCTGCCTCATAAGTCGTTCACAAGTATTCATTTGAAGAACTTAGTAGGACCTGGCACATAACTGTAACCAGATTATAGTTTGTTGTAATTATTAAAAGCATAGAGAATACTATATGGCTCAAATATTCTTCTTGGCTTATATAGATTTAGATACTCTGAACTGTACTCATGATTATTATATTCATTCATGCTAAAATATATTATCAAGAATTAAGGCTCTTTTATTAAGAAGCATTACAGAGAAATGTTGCAAAGTAAAAGTCTACCTAGTTTAAATTCACCTTTCATCATTTTATAGCTGAGCTATAAGGTTAGAACCCTTATAGGAGAGGTTGACAATTCAGGTCAAGTTGTGAGATCAATTTTATCTTTACTGCTTTCTCACTTTTGTCTTTTCAGATTCGCCATGCCAAGCCTTTTCAAGCCCTATTACAGAGGCACCTAAAGGACAAACAGCCCTGAACTGTAAATTAGATCATCTGACTCCTAGAACCAGCTCTGACTTCACCTTGTAAACTTGGGTCACTTGTTCAACCTTTCTCAAATTCCTCATTTACAAAATTAAGTGCTGGGATTGGTGATGAAGTTCTTTCCAGCTTTAATAGGTGACAGTTCTGTTCCATTAATAGACACACCATTTTCCAGAAGAGCTTCAGATTTTACGTCAAATTTCCATTTTGATTAAGGAATGAAAATGTAACACGTTGGGGATTCTCAATTTGATTTTAGCATGAACTCTGAGACAGAATCCATAACTTTTCTGTCACTTTTAATTATTAAAACCAGTCTAGTTTAAAGATTCCTTGGTCTACAACCATGGTTACTCCCCTCCCCATTTCTTCTCCAAGCCCAGATCAGAGAGCAATGGGGCTGGCAGAGGCAATGGAGGTGTAGGGGGCAGGGCAGGAGTTTTTAAAGGAATTTATAGATCCTGCCCTAGCTTGCTTTGTTTCCATCTGTTTCTGGTTGCCTTTCTGGAAAACCTAACATCTTAAAAGAGCTAGGCCTTCCTACAATAAAAACTAATATACTTTCAATAAGTTAAATCACAAAGAAGGGATAACTCAATATCTATGCATTAAAAAAAAAAACAAAAAACCTCTACCTACTCTCACTGAGAATAAAAGGAATTAAGGAAATCAACTTTTTTTTGTTTGTTTCTGTACCAAGTTTACTCAGCACTGCAAAGTTCTGGGCAACTGGATAAGAAGAAAGGTTTCATTTTTATCAGGCACCTTTATGATTCCTATCATTCAAATATTTTTGAATTTCATATACCTCCTTTGAAGATTATTCACAATTTTTCAAAGGACACTAATCTAATCAAGAGTATCAGCTGTAATGATATGGTGTTCTATGTAAGAATTTCAATGATTTCAAAGAGATGTTGTAAAATTAGAGTATTAAAATGTATTGTATCTGCAGTTCTGTTTTCCAAAACACTTTTTCTTCTTTAAGTTCTTAAAGGGTATGTTTTCGTAAGTGGCTGTTTAGAAATGTTTTAAAGGTTTCATTTTAATCTGGCCTGCAACAGCAAGATTTCCACGTTAAACATGGAAGATTTAGAATTCATGAACAAATGACAGTATTGTTCTTGAGCCGTCCTACGGCACTTTAACTTGTTTTTCTTAGTCTTAAGAATATAAGGCAGATCCTGGTTGTTGAAACGCATTATAGTCCACTTTTTTTCCCCTGACCTTTATCTAAAGACAAATTAACCAGTGTCACTTACGATGAGTCACTGATCCTCTTTAGCTATGCCGTTTCTTAGAGTTCAACGGCGGTGAAATGTGAAGAGCATATTTGGGGGTTTCTGTGGCCCAGGCCATCAGTACCCAAGGTGGCCATGAGGTGTGAGGCCCTGCGGAAGGGGGTAATCAACAGGCTGACACGCAACATTTGACGGCACTGTCCCTGTTTTCTTATCGTCCCAAAGGCAGATTATCAAACATCTTAGCCTCTTTTTCCCCTCAACCATATGGTCTAAATTCTAAAGTCTCTTTGAGTTGTAAACAACTCTATTATTCAGCTCTTCTATTTTAACCCGAGACTAAGAGCCTTTTTCTTAATCGCAGAAAAATTCCACCCCAAATTCAATGCTTTAGCGTGATATGCAGCATGTGCCTCGTACATTTTGAGTCCACTGGGCAGGGCAGGGTTTTTTTTTTATGGTTGTTTATGCCCAGTGCCTGATATATTTTAGTCTTTAATAAAAGTAGAAGAAACAATGAAATGTTAAGGTAAGCCTTTCAAGATTTTTCCAAAAAATCACATTTTTATTTATATTTGCTCTCAACTCCTTAAACAATGATCAGGGAAAATAAGAACTGAGAAGGCTTTCTGCTGTTTACATTTATAAAGCCAATTTCAGAGATTTTTCTAGGAAGAGTGCCCTCTGTTTACAGCTGAGTCGACGATCTTGTCTCATATAGGCATTTAGTGGGCAAAACATTCTGCACCTTAACAAGTCCCTAATGCACACCTAAAGAAGAGTGATGTCTCAGCAATAACAATAGCACACCATTATGCTCTTTTTTAAACACATTTACCGTGTATGATATTGACAGATAAGAGCTTTTATGGCTTAGAGCATGCTTCTTGGGTTCATATTCTTGAAACTACCTCTTCCCTGGGATTTCACCACTTCTGACAGGATATATTAGACACCTTCGTAATAAGGACAGACTTTTGCTTACCAGTTTGGCATCACAAACCTTTCAAAAACAGTACGCAATTTGCTTCTCAGTGTCATGTCAGTGTACACTGTATAGTTCAACAAGTCTCAAGTTGAGAAGTAGTCTATCAATATGACTAAAACTGCTTGAACTGTTTCGTGTAACATCTGATATGCATATAAGCTCTACAGGCTCACCTGACTGCAGTGGAGGCCTGTCACTCACCTCCTTTACAAACACGTTCCCTGATTATTTGGGAGGAAAAGCTTTCTAGGTGGCACAGCAGGTGATGGGAAAAGTGCAGTCACCTCTCACATCTGTCAAGGAAATCGCTTCTCTTAATGAGTCAGACCAGGAGTGTGAGCGAGTTAGATGTGATCCTCATCCACGTGTGTAAAACCACAATCCAGAACAACCGGCACCCCTCTCTCAAAACCAAATAAAACATCTAGACCATATTGATGACTATTTCACTACAGGAGTTTAAAAATGTACATAGCGCCTACCTATGATTTACCGTAGCTACCACATGCCCTTAGGCAATACCCTTTGGGAAGTAAAAAATATTAGAGGGCTTCCCTGGTGGCGCAGTGGTTGGGGGTACGCCTGCCGATGCAGGGGACACGGGTTCGTGCCCTGGTCCGGGAAGATCCCACATGCCGCAGAGCGGCTGGGCCCGTGAGCCATGGCCGCTGAGCCTGCGCGTCCGGAGCCTGTGCTCCGCAACGGGAGAGGCCACAACAGTGAGAGGCCCGTGTACCGCAAAAAAAAAAAAAAAAAATATATATATATATATATTAGAAAGGTTTTATAAAATAAAGACATCTAAGATGGTATGCAAGTAATGGATAAGAGCCAAACCAAAAAACCCAACAACAACAATTAAGTTGAAAACAAATTTGTATTCAGTCTGGCTCTTAATGTAGATTTAAAATAGCTGACATTTCAATAGGTGAGAAGTGTTTTAATATAATTAAGAAAGATTTCAAATGTGTGTGGTATTTTATATAACATTATTTTATTTATTCATTTATTTTTTTGGCTGTGTTGGGTCTCTTTCTATGTGAGGGCTTTCTCTACTTGTGGCAAGCGGGAGCCACTCTTCATCGCGGTGCGGGGCCTCTCACTGCCACGGCCTCTCGTTGCGGAGCACAGGCTCCAGACGCTCAGGCTCAGTAGTTGTGGCTCACGGGCCCAGCCACTCCGCGGCATGTGGGATCTTCCCAGACCAGGACTCGAACCCGTGTCCCCTGCATCGGCAGGCGGACTCCCAACCACTGCGCCAAACAATGTTCATTTTCCAGATGTTACAAGATGACTATGTAACTGAAGAGTAACATTCATCAACATTGAAATGCTGAGTTTGAGTATACTGCTACCAGACTTTGCAAAGTTTGTTTGTGTAACTGGAAAGGAAGAGTCTAATTGTTATCCTGTTTCGTGAGATGAAAATTTCCATGATATTTGGTCCATCTGAACGCACAGGTAATGACTCTGTATCACTTTAACATGATCTCATACACCTTTCATACGTTCACTAACAGACGCATGTTTAATATCTACTTTTCGGAAGCTGTGCTTGTCTGGATTGTTTCCTGCAGTGATTTCTGTTTGCAAAGATGACTTAACAGCAGCACAACGAAAAATAATTCATTCAGCTTTCATTCATCACCTATTTCTTGAGTATGTTCTTGGTAGCCAATGGTTAAATCAACAGTTAATACAGAGATGAAGCTGCACCAGCCTTCAAAAAGCTCACAGCTTTATGCATAGATATAAAAGAAAACCAAGATTTGTACAACAGCATTCGAGAAGTATGCTACCAGCATACGGTAGGTCTAGGTGGTTCACTTAAAGGTTTTGGATGGATTAACAGGACAGAGTTAGAGGGGAGGTATCTGAGCTGATTGCTGAACAATACCAAGTTGGGTGGGCAAATGGTGGGGTATTCCTTGTACAAAGCATGGGACATGGGGGCAGACGGACATGTATGTTGAACCACAAATTCAGGATGCCTGAACATTAGTGCCTATAGAAAACAGGTGGGGCGTGAAAACAGGGACCAGGGATTCACTATGACTTGGACAGCATGCTAAGGAATTTAAATTCTATCCAGAAAGCAAAGGCCAATTGCAAAAAGATGTTAAGTTGAGCAATAACATAATTTATTTTGTGTTACAGAACTATGTATCTGTCTCTAGTGGGAAGGATGGATTAGAGATCATCGCAATTAAAGACTGAGGGTTTTGTTAGGAGGATGGTGTAATACAAGAGAATTCATAACCACTAAAGTACATCAACAGGTGCTTAGGAGGCAGACTCAATTCTCAGCATGTGGTGACTGACATTTTGTTTCTCTGTTTTACTTATTTTTATTTTGGCAGGGAAGGAGAGAGAAAAAGTTTAAATATAAAGTTAATACATGCTTACTATAAAATAACCCAGGCAATTTAAAACTAGAAAAAGGGAATTAAAATTGACCATAATCTTAGTGTTATCATTTTTCTCTGTACTTTCGTATTTTTCCTATTAATGCAACTTAGATTATGTTTTATATTGTATACATACTTCATTTTCATCCATTAAAATACTTAATTCAAAAACACTGGTGTAAGTTTATCATAGTGCCATATTATTAACTCTAATTTTGAACCTTGAAATTCTTGAGTTTTTAAAATGTATCTGCTTCGCCTAACTTAGTGTATACTTAGTACTCTGCACTGCAGTTTGTCACGTCTGTTTCTACCTGATATTAAATGTTAAATCTAGCAGCAATTCAACTGCTTACAGGGATGGAGCAGTTTATATTATTACTAGATAAACAAAGCTGAGCTAACTGGAAGTTCAAGTATTCTAAAAATGTATTCTAGTGTTCCAAACCCAATTTAAAGTTCTCAAGTTTCCTAATAACTCACTTATTAATGTTAATGAAATATGGGATTAAGATATATATTCGTGAAGAATATGCTTTAGATAATGGAAAATATTAATGGATTTATGGCAATGAATTGATTTGTAAAGAGCTCATTCAAATTGGATTTAAACTGGCAAAATTGGACAATATGTCATAAGTGGAAAATCAATTACGTAAGTAAGGTAAAAGGGGAAACCAATACTTTAGAAAGATGAAGTTCAAGTTAACATGTAGGCAGGAAAGATGATGAAACAATGGACACCACAAATATGATTTCCTGATTTTATCCAAGACAAAGTATCTTCTAGAATAGAAGATGATCATGAAAATAGATTTCCTTAATGGGCTGACAAAAATATCGCTTTGAGGCCATGAGTAGAGAAATGAAATTATAGTTTTTGTTTAAGTTTGAGATTAGACCTTTTGTTTCCTTCAATCAATAGAAACTATTCTGTTTTCTTGCTCTAATTCCACATTCATGAAATAATCTTTCTGGACTAAAACCGATATTCTTAACTGGGTATATGTTTGTTCTATCAATTAATCAATGAATATTTCTGGACCTAGAATTGACATATCAGAGCAAGAAAGAGAACATGCTAGTTTGTGTTTTTTAAAATGTGCAATAAAAGATATAAATTCATGTGGAATACAACCATAGGCCTTTGAAAACTATGCCATAATAAAGAACATTTCAAATTATGTATCTGTATACACACCTAAATACAGATACACACTTAAGGTATGCGTACAAACACGTATCGGTCAAAAGAAAACAAGATCTTCTACAGTCTAAAATTATATTGGCTTTCTGTTCATGAATGAGAATGATGTGAATTAGTGCGGTATGAGCTGACTTCTTATCGTCTGATCAATGCCGGACAAACTAGGAGATCACAATTTAGTAGAAAGCAAATGTTTTTTGCTCATTAATCTATCAATTTTAATTGAGCACCTTCTTTGTTTCAGCATATTCTAGGCTAGTATCATTGATAAATCAGAAGTTTCTGTACATTTCTACCTTATTCTAGCAGGCAAGGAAGGCAATAGTAAACATATCCATTAAAAATGTATCAGATGGTTATAAATGGTATGCAAAGAACATAAAGGTTGCGAAGTATATGCCAGATGTGAGAGAAAGAGGCTCTTTGAAGTGTCCAGGAGGGACTCGGGTTAGGCAACATTTGAGCAGAAACAAAGGAAAGCAGGGGGTGATCTCTAAGGATATGTGAAGGAAGTGTAGGTGCTTCTAGCAAAAAGATCTGCAAAAGCAAATAACCTTGATGCAGGAGAAAGCTTGGCAGCTTCTACGAAGTGCAAGAGATGCAGTATCTAAGTGAGAGATGTTTGCAAGGGTGGGGAGGACAGGAGATGAGGTCAAGTGCATTGCAGGGGGTTGGGGTAGATTGTGGAGGGGCTTACAGGTAGAAGGAGAACACTTCTTCTTTGTCTGGGATTGTGTCTGTCTATGCATGTTGTCTGGGAGCAGTTATTAAAAGTGGCCCCTTCCACTATGGAGAAGGTCTTTGTTTGGGGATGGTAAATTAGATGGGCACCCTAATAGCAGCTCATTATAATGATTCTAGCTTTTGCTGTTAGCGAAATGGGAAACCATTTGAAGATTTTTTTTTTAACCAGAGATGTGTCAATTTTTAAGTCAAATGTTAGCAGAATCACTGGCTGGTGACCTAAGCATACACTGTAGTGGCGCAAGGGGAAACAGATTAGTTCAAGGAGGGCACTGAAGTAACCCAGGTACAATTTGTGTGGTGGGCTGACCAGAAGATTTTTTTGTTGGATGCGCAGATGCAGTAGGATTCTGGATATAAATTCAAGTGAATACGAACACGATTTCTGGCTGGAATGGATGTGGGATACTAAAGGAGATGAGTCGAGGGTGACTCCTAGGGTTTTGGCCTGAGGATGAAGTTGCCATTTATTACCATGGAAGAGGACTGGCACGGATCAGGTTCTGTGGAAAGTCAGGAATTTGGTTGAGGTGGGCAGTGCAGGTTAGAGATATAAACTTGGAAGATGTTATTTAAAGGCAAGAAGTTGGATGAGCTCACACAGGAGTTACCTAGGTGGTAATGAACAAGAGTTGCAAGAGAAATGCTCAGAAGTTAGGAGGATAAGAAGAGACTAGTAAACAAAACTGAAAATAGCCTGTGAGGCAAGAGGAGAAAGGAGGGCAATGGGATACCAGGGGCCAAAAAACCTGTTTCAAGAAAGAAAAAGTGAGCAAAACGGCATATGAGACGGTGGGGGAAAATTACCCATGCAACTTAAAGTTGAGGTCACTGGTGACCTTAATACTAGTAATTTTGATGGCATTATTTCAAGAGCTATTTTAAAGGAGTGACACAGAGTACAGACAACTTTTTAAAGTAGTTCTCATGTCATCTGGCAGCAGAGAAATGAAGCAATATTCAGAAAGGGATATGGGACCAGCGGAAAGTTTATTTAAAATAGAGTTTCAGTTTTGCAAGCTGGTGGGAATGAGCCAGTAGAGAGAAGAATTAGCATAGAATTATGCTATAGAATTAGCATGCTATAGAAGGGAGGTAATTAGAGAGAAGTATCATTGGATGGAAGTACAGATGAGATCTAATGGATGAAGGAAGGCAGGGCTCATCTACAGAACAAGAGGTAGAAAGAAACTGAAGGAAGTTAGGGTATGTAGTGCTGGAAAGACATAAAAGTTCTTCTCTCACTTACATGGGAACCAATGTCATCAGTGGATAGTGAAGATGGGGAAAGATATGTTAGAGACGGATGTACAACGAAGAAGCTTTCAAGTATTTAAGAGAGTGAGTGAAAGACACTAAGAAAACAGAAGATTGCCAAACAGAGATTTGGAGTCATTGGAGCCTAGATGTCAACATTTTAAAGGAAAAAAAAAAGATTTCTCTTCAGCTGCATGGGAACTGTCAGAAATTATAATCGTAGGATTTTACATGGCTATTCCAAGAAGACAGAAGGGCAAGAAAGCTGGTGTAAATAAAAACTCCAGAGGGCATAGTTGAAAGGGTTTTGCCCTCTTGGGAGGGAATGAAAGGTTAGATTAGGAAACAGGCAGAGCCCCATGACTCTGAGTGTCAGGGAGATGAGACCCAGATGGGCGTAGGGCTTTTCTGGTGACTGATTTAGGCAGTGCCAAGCACGTGATAGCATTTGTTGTGGGATAATAAAAGCTCCTGGTGGTGGGAGACCGATGCTAGGGAAGAGGTAAGAGCAGGGATCCTGCCGAAGCAGGAACAGCCCTGAGACTCTGTCATTACTACTCTATTTCACAGGGGGAGGTGGGGAGAGGGCGGTAGTTAAATGATGGATCCTTGGTCTTAAGGAGGGAAGCACGCCGGAAACACAGCGACAAAGGGTACCCATAGTAACATGATTTGCTGCATTTCAAGAGTCACATTGGGTTGGCCAAAAAGTTCGCTCGGGTTTTTCAATGTTACAGAAAAACCCGAACGAACTTTTTGGCCAAGCCAATACGATGGGAGAGTGTCTAGTCTAGAGGCTTTCAAACTGTTCTACAGACGCTTCGAGAAAGGCAAAAGTTTCTCAGAGCCACCTTGTGGGCAGAACTTGAAGAAAACCGTTCAGAACTCTGAGTTCCCCACATTCGCTCCAACCCGAGTAGTCTGACTCTTCTTGTTGTGAAACAAACATGTGGAGATTACGTTTTCAAAATTCTGTCAAAACAAACCGAAAAACCTCGAAAATCATTGATCTGCTCCAAACCACAATTACAGTCTTGCTTGAGATTCTACTGCTAAAACATGTCTAAGGCTACATTTAAAGACAAAAATGTCTTCTTCCAAAGCTCATGTTATTTCCATTTTACTTGGCTTCTTTACAGCTTCAACTCCTACACTTACGTTCCACAGTTTCGCATTGGTTACACTTACTTTACATGACGAACATTAGGCCAAAAGTTAGAAATTACAAGTGTGTTCCTTAAGTTTAAGGTAGACTACTTACGTTTTTAAAGAAATTATTTTTTAAATTTATTTATTTATTTTTGGCTGGGTTGGGTCTTTGTTGCTGTGCACAGGCTTTCTCTAGTTATGGCGAGCGGGGGCTCCTCTTTGCTGCGGTGCACGGGCTTCTCACTGCAGTGGCTTCTCTTGTTGCGGAGCACGGGCTCTAGGCGCACGGGCTTCAGTAGTTGTGGCACGTGGGCTCAACAGTTGTGCCTCGCGGGCTCTAGAGCGCAGGCTCAGTAGTTGTGGCACACGGGTTTAGCTGCTCCGCGGCACGTGGGATCAGGGCCCGGATCAGGGCTTGAACCCGTGCCCCCTGCATTGGCAGGCGGATTCTTAACCACTGTGCCACCAGGGAAGCCCCAAATAAATTATTATTTAGGAGACAGAAAATTCTTTTTCCTTAGGAAGTTTTCAGACTTTGTAAGTTTTATGTAAGTAACAGGAAATCACACTAAGAGTCCATAAGAAATTTAATACTGGACTCTAAGGAGTCTTGAGTCCTGGAGGAATCCCTCCCAATTCTTATGTGACAATCACATGAAAAAAAAATCAGTAATAAAAGTTTCCCTTAGATCTAGACAATAAACACCACTCTTGAGGATAGGACCTTATAGTACTCAAGTCATAATGCCACAGAAGGTAACTAGATCAAAGAAACACCAGGACTGTTCTGAAAATACACTTAGTGAGTAATACCAATTCTCTCTAAGGTAACCACCTTCAGGATATCACAAATAAAGTCTGTGAAAGGAAATGGTAGCTTAACGAGTCACCAGGGGAGTATTTTTGGATTGAAGTACTAACATCACAGCAACTAGACACAGTATATATTTATATAAACACCTTGTCAAATTTAAGTGTATTTTTTCCCAGTAGACAAACTGGAAACTATACTTCATTCCTGGTCAATTCTAATAAAGAAAGTAGAGTGGCGTGGACTCACATATACTACCAAATGTAAAACAGATAGCTAGTGGGAAGCAGCCGCATAGCACAGGGAGATCAGCTCGGGGCTTTGTGACCACCTAGAGGGGTGGGATAGGGAGGGTGGGAGGGAGACGCAAGAGGGAAGAGATATGAGGATATATGTATAGCTGATTCACTTTGTTATAAAGCAGAAACTAATGCACCATTGTAAAGCAATTATACTCCAATAAAGATGTGAAAAAAAAATAAAATACATCCATTAAAGGAAGTTCTGCAACCTCAACAAGAAAAAAAAAAGAAAGTAACTCAACAGATTCTAGAGTACTTGGGGGAAAACAGCTCTCTTAGCAATGGGTCTTACAAAATAATGCTAGCATCCTAAGACAGAATTCAGTAGAAAATGAAATAAAAGTGTAACGAAAGATCAGTAGGGAATTAGTGCTAAAATCAGTAGGAAATCCACAGTGCTCCAGACAATAGTTCAACCAGCTGACTACTGATAAACTGGGGCTGGGGAGAGGGAAGCCAAACACAGTGACTCAAGGCAGCGGGAGAACGCGGAGCATCGGCAGGAAAACGATGGAAGCTGCCAGGGGGTCCACTGGAAAGTTAACTGAAGCAACAAGCTGAGAACTCTACGTCAGACAGCCGACTGGGGAGACAGGTGGCAAAGTGCAGCAGGAAGGAACTGAAATAACAAGAATGAAAAGAAAGCAGACCGTGCCATGGAGGAAAAAAAATCTCAACCTGAGCTGAGTCTTGAGTAATCCTTGGCCACCCAGGAGGGCTACAGATACAACTTTAACAGCTAGCCAACAATCAGAAAACAGACCATCACATGTTCAATGCAGTGGGAAATCACACATTTGAATTACATGGGAAGATATGGGTCATCTTTTCCACTACATATTTATTTTAATGGAATTAAGTTTATTTAAATTGAATTTCTCATTAAAAACAAAACATCAACCAAAAAATCCAACGGGTTACTTTGAACTACTACAATTCAGAAAAACAATCAGTAATAATATAGCAGCCCATACAGTTAATAATAAATTATGGATACTGAAGTTCTGGACATGACACAGGGAACTATATTCAATATCCTGTAATAAACCACAATGGAAAAGAATATGAAAAAGACTGTATGTACAGGTATAACTGAATCACTTTGCTGTACAGCAGAAGCTAACCGAACACTGTAAATCAACTACACTTAAAAAAAAAAAAAAAATGAGCTTTTCTTCTCTCAGGTTCTTAGAAGCAGCCAACTGTATATACAAGTTGCTCTTTGCTCTACAGCCCCTCTGTGAAACATACAAGTATGTTAAACACAGGTGACATTAAGTTATGCTAGATCAGACTCCAGGAAAAAAATCCTTTAAGAACCAATCCATTTTGGGGGATTTCCACTACACAGAAGTTTAACATTAGGCAGAGGTGGGCAGAAAGGAGTATCTGAGCAAACTCAGCTCAGAAGATGCAGTCGTTCAGAAATGGAGGTTATTTGAAAGATAAGTAATCACAAAATACACTGAAAGATATGGGACCACATTTCCCTCTCAGTGTTGAATCTGTAAACTGATTTTTTTAGTGTTTTTAAGCGTTATTTTCTGAGCAGTAAACAGGAAACTCATGTTCGCACAGCTACAAAAGGTAATTAGAAAGGTATGCATAATTTCACTTCCTTGATAAGACAAGAAATGAGAGTATACAGAAAGATCCTGTTCCTTCATTAAAAAACCCACCTTTGCTTTAACTGATTTATCAAAAATTTAACAAGTTATCAAGTCACAGTGTATGTACTTTGTGATCAAAGAATTAAGGAAGAACAAAGTTCATTAGGCAAAGTTAATTAGACAAGAATGAACGGCATTTTGAGCTAGAGAAGAGAACTAACAATTTTTAAGACTGTGGTAGAATCGGCAATTAGATGTGAAAACTTAATTCATTCCTAAAAGAATATTCCTTTGATTAATATGAATTATTTAGTGTGGGTAAAATACTAAGAATTAAAGTACAAAGTAACTCAATGTCAGTTTACTAGAAGATTCTAATACAGAATTCCTGATTTTACTGATTTTCAAGTGTCATAACACTGTTAACTGGTTTCATTTTTAGAAGACCCATAAAAATAATTTGAAAAAGATTAACAGTGTATGAAAGAACATCTTTTTCTTACAGAATATACTAAACCCCAGAATACAAGCATTTTGGAAGTCTGGTTCATATAATGAGAGATTGTGTTATTTATATAGAGTCTGATTCTTAATTTACTTGATTTGAATAGAGTTTTTAAAAAGACACAAGTCATACAAAAATGTGTACTGAAGATTAAAAGAATCATCTATTTTGAATGATCCTATAAGGCGTTTATTAGAACTTGACTCTTCTGTTAGCTGACATTTCCTGCTGTAGTCATTAGGCTTTTTAGAAGATGACTTGCTCAACATTTATTATTTGTCAAGAATTCTGATTATATATACATGATTGCATTCCTTCCTTATCGTAGGTATTATCTCCAATTTATAAATGAGGAAGAATTTGGGGATTAGAGACTAAATGAATATACATGATAGTCATATTGGCAAGATAAAGTTAGATTTTTATCAGTGTACAGGCGGGAACTATGGCTCTCATAATGAGATATAAGAAGTTATTTTCAGACTGAACTAAAACTATTATCAGAAAGCGTCTTTTAAATACACTCTGGAAAGATCCTAGAGGGAAATCAGCATTTATTATGTGCACAGGGTGTGGTATTTGTGGAAAGCTTAAGTATATGTTAAATCTCCAGGTTTTATTCTTATCATCTTCTATTCAATTCTTGAAGCAGTGATAAATTAGCCTGTGAAGTTAGAAAACCAGCGAAGGGGAGAAAATGTCTCTGATAACCGTTAGCCCTGAAAAACAATGGAAGAGACAGAGAGTTGGACCCTGTGTCAGAAGACCTGGGTTGGAATTCTAGCCTTTCCTTTTTAAGTCTGAGCAAACTATATAGCCTTCTTGAACTTCCTCCTCTGAAAAACAAGGATAACACCACTAAACTATCCACTTGACACAATTTCAAAAGGTTCAAATGACAATCTGCTGACCAAAAGGATTTGCAAAACTACAAGTTGCTATCTTCACACAAAGCTTAAAATGTAATTGCTATCAAGGTCCCTATTATCCTATATACTCACTTGAAAGTTCAACCTGCTTTTTAGTTTTCATTTGAAACACTGGCGTTATAAAACATTGTACTGTATGCCAGGAACACTGGAAGGAAAATACTGTGTGGTGGATAAAGATAGCTCTTATTTTGATTTCTATTTCTAACTTTTAAGAAACTGAGCAGTGAACAACATTCTAGAAAATACAAAAGCTTTTAAGCCTCCTGTGGTCTAAATGCTGTTGGAAGGAAGGGATCTTAGAATGTATACAAAGGGAGAAAACACTGTTCTAGTGCATTCTGCTTGCCTTCCAGAGTCTAATGGCCACACACAAAAAATTAACAAGAAAATTTAGAATGCACATTTCAAAACTCCTCAAATGTCTACGCCATAAATGAAAAGTTAAAATAGAGAATTCAAGTGATAAAACAGACATTTCTACCAGGGCTTGGTGAAAATATATACAACCACCTTTTAAAACTCAAGTATATTACATCATGTTTCTTAGGAAATGTTACAGACACCTATGGATCAAGGTCATTTTCTAACTGCTATGATAGTTGTATTAGCAATAAATCTTTGCAAATATATCTCTTGTACCCCCCAAAAATGAAGTTGAGTATAGTTATTCAGGGAACCTTATTATCTTTTAAATACAAATATATTAATGTATAATATAAAAATTACAATATTTATAAACGTATTGATAATACCTTAAAACGAACTCTTTCACAAAGATATGTTGGAATTATTACACAAAAACATAAATTTGTGACCCCCAAGTCTTCAGATGTGTCATCTTGAAAACAAGTATGTATTCAAAAGGGGTGATCAGACCATCATTAGATGAAATATAATTTAACCATCAAAATAGCCATTTTATGGCAAATGAAAGTAGGATTTATAGTTAAAAAACAATTATTTCTGTCTTTTCAGTATTTTAACAATGCTATGTATTTTTTGACCCATATAAAAGTGTTGGGCTTCCTTTGTTTGGCAACAAAACGTCATTAACTATTAATGAAGAAGCAACAGAGCTGAAGAACCGACACTGAACTCCACTGCATTTAAGGCATTTTTCTGGAACTGGACATGTACGTATCATATACAGATTCTGCACTTGAGGACAGAGGAAAATACACACAAGGGAGGCAAGTCATTAAATCAGCATTATAGAAGGCAGGAATATAAGGGAAGCAAGAGAAATGTTTCCTGAGAGCCACTAGATAGATAGTGGCTAGCTAGCGGGAAAGCAGGGATTTTAGCAAGAAGCTGTAGGTTAAAGAGGATTTATTTCAACAGTCAGAAAGAGGTGGCTTCTAGGAAAGGGTTAGAAATCCAGGTATAAAAATAGACGAACATCGGTACTTCCCTGGTGGTGCACTGGTTAGGAATCCACCTGCCAATGCAGGGGACATGGGTTCAATCCCTGGTCCGGGAGGATCCCACGTGCCACGGAGCAACTAAGCCCGTGCGCCACAACTACTAGGCCTGC
Organism: Monodon monoceros; assembly: GCF_005190385.1. Taxonomy (NCBI): domain Eukaryota; kingdom Metazoa; phylum Chordata; class Mammalia; order Artiodactyla; family Monodontidae; genus Monodon; species Monodon monoceros. The sequence goes on along the minus strand of NW_021703773.1, from coordinate 32,712,143 downwards.
GTTCTAGAGCCCACGAGCCACAACTACTGAGCCTGCGCTCTAGAGCCCTTGAGCCACAACTACTGAGCCTGCGTGCTACAACTACTGAGGCCCGTGCACCTAGAGCCCATGCTCGGTAATGGGAGAGGCCACCACAATGAGAGGCCCGGGCACCACAGTGGAGAGTGGCCCTGCTCACCCCCACTGGAGAAAGCCCGCATGCAGCAACGAAGACCCAACGCATACAAAAATGAATAAGTAAATTTATAGAAAAAAAAGAAAGAAAATAATTATTAAAAAAAATAGATGAACAGGGGCAGGGCGAGAGAAACCGAGGCAGGAGATAGATGGGCCCCAGGCTGAACAACTGGAGGCTGTCCCCTATGGACAGATATCCACGATGAAGATAACAGCAGGTGGGAGGAGAAGCTGAGCCCTGCCCAGATGAGATACTACACATTCCTCATTCTCGAGCTCAAGGAGACCCTCCTGACTATGCGTGCGCAGAACGGCTCCTCGGAGGTCAAAAGGGAGGGGGCGTCACCCCATAGTAAGTGACGTCAACCTACCCATAGGCCTCTGCGCTAGAATCCATCTTGGCTAAGAGATGCGCGCGCACACATGGGAGGACCCTGAGATAAACCAAGCACAGACCCAGAAACAGGCAAAGCAAGACGATTGGTCAAAGGGAACTTGGAAGAAATGCCCCAGAGAAGTGCTTCAAACTAGCACGAGCACACCAACTCTTCCTCTGAGCCCGCCTGTGTGTCTAACCTCATGTACTCTTTTTCCCCCTAATAAACACCCCACTTGTTTCACTAATTTCCGTCTCTTTGTGGAAATTTATTTCTACAAAGCAGACGGGCCAGGGCCTTGTCACTGGCCACTGTCCTTACTGGTCTAAGTGGCTAGGATTCAGTGCTCTCACTGCCACGGCCTGACTTCAATCTCTGGCCGGGGAGCTGAAATCCTGCTTCAAACCATGGCAGGCTGAGGCCACCTGAGATGAAAACTGCAGATTATTTACGAAAATAGGGATTATCTGCTGTAAGCAGGGGAATGGTGGTAAACAGTGCTGGGCAGGTGGGTAGAGGCTGGAGTGCCCAGGACCCGAGGCTGTGATGGACGGCACACCTGTAAGCATGGACCACAGAACCAGGAGGCCAGGATCAGGGAAAGGAGCGACACACTCACCGAGGAGTCAGGGCAGCCTACGCAAAGGGCTCAGTGCAACGTGAAAATGGAGGGTGTTTTGTTCAAAGAGCAGGATAAAAGTGCCTTTAAATGCACTAAAATGCAAATTTTTCCTTCAGTCTCCCCTTTTGACATGTCATGGTTTTTTTTTGTTTATTATTGGTTGAGCCTGTGCTCCATTATCTCTTCAGACTTCACTTACAAAACACAAACTCAAGACGGAATTAAGAATTTTTAAGACGTGATCTCCGAGTATTAAACCCAAAAGCAGGGCTTGCTGTGCACAAGACCCTACACAGCTGATGTCACCAACAGCCCTCACGTTACATGCCAACAGCCTAGAGTCAGGCACCATTAGTGGGAATGGAAAGGTGCAGGAAGTAAAAACAATACAAGATACATACAGACTCATACACCCATTTGATACGCACTATGATGGCCATTTGATAAAAAATTTGAATATGAGGGTAGACAGAAAACTAAGGTTCTAGTTTGGTTTACCGGGTGAATAATGATCTTATTAAACAAGAAAGAACTCCAGAGGGAAAATGTGATGTTTGTGAAGGAAGGAGATACTAGATTTAAGCCATGTTTAACATGGCTACTAGATTTTTGTGTGGTGATAGCAAGGTTCGTAGAAATATGATCCGGCTCCCGGTCAGAAGAGAATAGATTTGAAGATCATTCACGTAGACTTAACAGGATAAACAGTAGTGAGTGGAGGGGGAGAAGCGTAATATTCTCTTACAGAAACTCATGCCAGCCCAGGATAGCTCAAGCACACTTGTGTCAATTTTGAAGAAAAACAAAAAACCAAAAAAAAACTTTGCTCAGTAAAACTTCAGAACTGGTGCAACATCACTCAGCTAAGTTTTAAACCCAAGCTTTAATTTCTTCAATATATTAATGAACGAACACAGACACATCAGGCAAAGAACCAACACAGGGCTCCTCCAATAGCAGGGGAAAGATACAGGGAAGCAGATTCCGTAAGTGTTCAAGAGGGTAGCAGAAGAAACAAGAAAGCATTTACAGACAGTGGAACCAAGAGGTGAAGGAAGGCAAACAAGATTTTATATTTTGCCAACTGTGACGTATAAACTCAGTTCAGCAACCAGTTAACCAACAGATTCATTTAGAAGCGTGATAATTTTCATAGGCTTTATTTTACTATTTTTGAGAAGAAAAAATAGTAACTCAAGTTATCATTTACTCCATGCTCTTTAACACATCTGAAGTCAGGTTTTCTTATCTATATAGAATATTATTGACTTGGGGGAGGTATCATAGGCTACTGTCATGGCCATAGCGATTTTTCCGCAATTTAACATTTTAAGTGTACCTATCTACCCCACCCCCTACATTTAAAATTTTAACACATTCATAAACCGATTATTCAAGAATTATCAGTGTATTTAATAATTGTGTTGGATATATAGAGAATATGTCTCAAACACTTTATAACAGGTATTTGTGTATTTTGTTATGCTAATTGTTTGAGTATAAACGTTAACAGATGTTCTCAACTTTATAGTATTTTGTGTATACATGCAAATATGTCTAAGTATGTACATATTTATTTATATATATAAATTCTACATGGATGTACTTATACAAGTTATTTATTTTAAAAACCAGAGCACGTCTGCTCTATCATTATGCAGAAGTCAGAGGTGCATTATTGAGAAAGGCGCTCTAATAATATCATGGCTGGTCTATCGTGAACGTTCTCCCTTTTAAACAGCAGGAATTCTTCTATACTGTACGTGCCATATAAATACTTCAGTTGAATGCAATACTTTAATGAAGACCAGTTTAATTAAATGAAATTTCTCCCTTGTGGTAACTCAATCAAAATGCATCATACCCTCATTATAATGTTATCTGTAGGAGTCCAACATCGTAAGTGCTATAAGGAGGGTTTACTTTAATAGCGGCAGCAATAAACTATCAAGTTATACGACGTAATATCATAACTGAAAATTTCATGTTAGGCTCACAGCATATGCATTTTAGTTCGTAATTAGTTTAGTCTTTTTACGTTGCTTTATTAGAAGTAATGCCGTTCAAATAATTATCTTTTGTTTGACTAATATTTATGACAAGCCTCAACTTAAACTGGCATAATTAAATTTACATAAATAATGAAACAATTTCTTCCCAAGCCAGTAGTTATCATCGTAAGCCCGGCTTAAGCACAATTCACTTTTATTCCGTAGAGATGTATTTCAACTTGAAAGAATTTCATCTATGCTCCAGGGGGTCAAGTTGGGTTCAGGAAAACATTCAACACACAGTGAACTAGGTGAGACAGAAGGGATTTAGTCTCATTACTTATAACTAATGGTATTTTGAATAAGCATACTGCTTATGTTTTGATGAGATTTAAAAATATCCAAACTACAATAAATTATATGATTATTTCGTTTAGATATATTTAACTACAACGTGCATCTTCAAAGAATATATTCCTTAGGCTAATAATGAAAAATATAACAATAGTAATTCTCATTATTTTCAACCAAAAGCAAGTTGTAAAATTATAATCATGCTCCAGATTTTCATTTCGGACTGATTTAAAGCCTGAGAGACAGCACAGTGCATCAGTGAGTTGTCCAGAATAAAATTATATTTTCATATACTGGCCTCACTACTTCGAAAGCTCTGATGCATCCTAGTTTTCAACCTCTCTCTCCTACTCTGGGATTTACTGGGTCACGGAGCTCAACAGATCATACACAGCACCTAAGCACCTCTTGAATCCATCCACTCCTTTCTATCTTCATTGCCATTTTCCTAAATCAGGTAGATTCGACTATTCCAGTAGCTTCTTGATCTTTATGCCTTCTGACTCAGCCCCTTCCAAACCATCCTGCATATTGCTTCCAGAATAACTTCTACATGTCGTAGAGGCCACACGTTTTCATTCCAACCTTAGTCTAAGTGAGAGGGACCCCTACCTTGGCCTCTGCCCTATAGAGGGCCTTGTTCTTTCCTTCCTCATCCACGCCCCTTTCCAAGGTGCAAGGATGTACAGGGCAAATGGAACGCGGCTGTCCAGAGCCTACCACATCTATGCTCCAAGACCATAATCCCTTAATACCACTGAGGCAGCTACCAAGTCCTGCTTGAACCTCTTCTTCGGGTCCTTCCTCTGACCTGAGCAGGGGCCTAGGGGCATCTGTTTGGAGAGCTGGAGCATAGAGCTTGGCCACGTGGGCTGGGCTGGGCTGAGGCTGTCGGGAAAGGAGTGGGAAGGGGACAAAGCAAAAGTCCTGGAATCTCCCCGTACTGCCACCTAATAGCGTGTAACACTGAGTAACAAATATCAGAGTCAAACACAGCCCACAGGGCTTCCCTGGTGGCGCAGTGGTTGGGAGTCCGCCTGCTGATGCAGGGGACGCGGGTTCGTGTCCCGGTCCGCGAGGATCCCGCGTGCCGCGGAGCGGCTGGGCCCGTGAGCCATGGCCGCTGGGCCTGCGCGTCCGGAGCCTGTGCTCCGCAGAGGGAGAGGCCACAGCAGTGAGAGGCCCGCGTACAGCAAAAAAAAACAAAACAAAAAACAACACAGCCACAGACATCGCTGTACTTGCACTGGAGAGTATGTGAATGTGCCGTTGCTTGTGTGTCCATGTGTGTAATTCAAGGAAAGGGCCCAAGAGTCAAATTCGTTTTTGTGTACTTCCTATAGATATATTCTACGCACAAAAGATATGGTAAAATGCTCCATGAACAGGATTTGTACGAAACAAGAACCCAAAGTCTGAGGTGACCACAGATAGAAAGTACACCGGCGTTTGCGTAAATCTAAGGATGGGTATAAGATCATCCACCAGTCCCAAAGCTCGTCAATTACTATCCATAATCACAGCACTGAGGTGACCCAAGATGACATTTGGTTACATACTGGTGAAGTTACTGGTATCTAAACATATGGGAACAGAAGGTCCAGATCTAAATAGAACAAATCACTTCAGCTCTGTTAGTCTTAGTTACCTTGTTTGTAGGATGGTAATTATTGATACAATGAGATTAATATATTAAAGTACTTCCTGCTTGTCTGGTATATAACTGATGCTCGATGTTTCAGAATTTGATTCTAAATGCTCGATAATATATTTAGATTTTAGACTATAAGTAAACAAATTTTTCCTAGGCAAACTAGTAAACAGAAAATTCCCACTGGAAGTTTGGTAGGAGACCATGGAGCAAAAGTTCTTAACCTGGACTCTCCAGACCTTTGAATAGAAGTGAAGAAATGTAAAGAGGTAAAATTTGTGAAATTTAAACTCTTACCGAAATTTTTTAATGTATATATACATACACATCTCCCTGGGAAGAAGGAGTGATCCAAATCCCTCTCAGCCCTTTGTGTGCAGAGCAATGGCTAAGCAAAGCATTGTCCTGCTTTTATATATTCCTATCTCCACCCTTCCTCAATTATTCAGAGTAAGACTCATCTCCATCCCTCCTCATGACTCCCTGGCCCTATAAAACTCCAGGCTCCCTTCCTTTTGAGATGTTCCTCATTAACATTCTCCCAATAGCAACAGACTGAATCAAATCATCGCCTCAGTTATCTGGTGCACATCATCCTTCACAACTCCCACTACTTACCTGCAATTCAGTCTTTACGAGCCGCCATTTGTTCTGTGCCAGGGAAAAGGCTCTAATAACACTCCAGTGGGTGTGTGGCTATGTGTCTGCACTGAAAAAAAATGTCCTTTAAAATTCAAGGGAGAATATAATGGCATTTGTGCTTTCTTGACCACAAAACTGTAGGTGTCATTAGCACCTTCTTTTGCTCAAAACAGTTTTTTTGAAAATCCTCATTTAGTCTGCTGCACTGTTTAGGGTAGCCTCACGTGCTTCATTTAAATGAATTAAAATGAAGGAAATTATCAATTCAATTCCTCATTTGTACTAGGCACACTTCAAGTACTCAAGAGCTGTACGTGGCTAGTGACCACCACATTGGACTGTGCAGACACAGAACATTTCGCTGACTGCAGCAGCTTCCGGTGAACAGTGCGCTCATCCGGACCCCTGGCAGCAAAAGGTATCATGGCATGCATTCATAAAAAGGTGGGAAGAGAAATAAACTGGCAGACCAGTTACCAGGCTCTATCTTCAAATGTGTATCACTTTCAGAAACAGTTTTCTATGTCCCTGTCCTTCAGATTGGGGGGTTTAGACGATGTGATCCTTTCCAACTCCAAGATTCTTTTCTTCAACACAAGAGAGCTTTCTGGTACTATGAGTAGTTGTACTAAACATTATACAGGAATTCAGAAGTTTACATGTCATTTCTACTGCTTGAAAATAACTAAAATTTAGTGAGTTATATAAACACACAAGTAGATATAGTATGAAAAATTTCCCTGATACTGTAATAAACATGTTAATTTGACTAGAGCTATATGGTGAGGGATTTCTGGAAGAGACGTTACGTCAGCTGGGACGCGAGGGATGGGTGGGATTTTGACAGTGGAAGTGGAAAGAAGGCAGTCCATGCTGCATGAGCGCACAAACAAAGAAACAGCGATGGGAAAGCACATGACGGGCTCAGAAAACAGTCAATTTCCAGGCTGAAACGTGTGTGGAGCAGCAATGGGTGTGCTGTATCAGAAATGTGTGGGCAGGTAGATTGGAGCAGATCCTAAGGCGGCGCTGATTTCCTTGATAAGGTATTTGGAATTATCCCTTAGGCAATGAAAATACTGATCCGTACCTTTTGAAAACAGTTAACAGTTTGGATGATTACTAAGACAAAGAAGATATTAAGAGACCCACTAGATGGCTTTGTAACCAGGGCCTAAAATAAAGTTCAAGCAATAAATACGGAGGGTGAGGTAGTTCTTAAGGCTATTTCTAGAGTAGAAATGACACAACTGGCAAACAATGGAGACTCTAACGCAGAATGTTCTAGAAAGAGACTAAAAATTTTATCAGAAAGTGAAACTGGAACAAAATATATTTTGACTCTCCGGTAAAAACATTCTTTGCTAAAAATATGACTATATATGTTATGTATGAAATTAAATATTCTAGAAGAGACCAAAAATAGATAATGATTAATTTTAAATTCTCTTTACTTTTCCTAATGACTCAAATTTGCTGCACTAACATGTATTAACTTCCTACTCTGTATGTTCCTCTCCTTGTCTCCAGAGACACAAAAGATGAGAGAGAACAAGTTCCCAACCTCAGAAAATTTAAGTTCCACTGCTGGAGACAGACATATGAAGATTGCTTTAATATGTTCTATTAACTGCTAAGGCGAAAATCACTCCTGGGGTACTCTGTGGGCATTGAAGAAAAACAGGTAACCCATACTGAAACTTTAGGATTTGTTTCCTGGAGGGGGCAAGGCCTCACCTGTTAAAATTCTCTTGCATGGATGCCGCTTGAGAAAACAGGTTTGTGTAAAAGGGACCAGTTCACGTCTTCCAGTAACCAACAGAGATCACCACATGCATTCACTGGATGGTGGGAAATCATGCTAAGAAAGGCACAGGCAGGGGTTCAGAGCAGGAACTTTGTTCAGAAACTTAGACTACTCTGTAGAATATGGAATATGGGCAAATTTTAACCGCCAATCATGATAGGATTAATCTTAAATACAACGCTAGCTGCAGTACAGATGGAAAGAGGCTGACGCTTAAGTGGCTGCAGCAATAGCATAACTGAGAGATGGTATCAACTACGTTTGGTTCCTTACCATATAGTATGCGATTTCAGTTTCCTTGAGACGCTTCGGTCTTCAGTGCACTGTGATACCACAGCCTTTGTAAGTCATAGCTCTAAAAAGACTACTTAACTCTATTTGTACTGAAGTATAACTGAATGTGTGACAGTTCTCAAGAATGGGGAAAGAACGCTTTTCACAAATTTCTTATAATCTTAAAGGTTTGAGTTGGGATGTCACCCACTTCTACCAAAGATTCGTTTATCATGTGTCCTTTAGTCAAGGTCTTCTACTTTCCTCCACCATTTCCATGGTAACTTGTTTGCCCTATCTGTCTGTAGATTGCTTGTTACCTATCTGTCCTGCACGATGGGAAAGTCTGTTGTTTCTTTCTGACCCAGTTGTGGTGTCCTAGGCCCCTCCACTGGACCCACCCTGAAGTCATAACTGAGCACAAACCTATCCCCACACACATTAACTAGATATGGATGTTTTTAATCTCAAGTTTCATGGGTGGCAGGGAAGAGAACTCACTCATCCACACAGCAGAAAGGCTATCAAATTCCCCACAGGACACCTTTTTAGTCCCTGTATTTCCTCTCCCTGGCTGTGGCATTAGTGCTTTATTCTCTCTTCCTTTACACAGACTCTAAAAATCATTTCTATTACCTTGGACTAGTTGGCGGCTGCCTTTATTTAGTACACACCACTCAGAGAAAATAAAGTAGTTACGTAAACACTGTCCCAGACCATCTGCTATTCTTCAAGCATGTGCTCTGAGTAAGCACTCACGTGAAACAGGTCCTTGGGGAGGCGAGGAAAGTTCTACTTCTAAGAAAATAAGAATCTCTACGTATTGTAACAGGCACAGAGTCTGTCCTTATTGAAATTATTAGACCACTTAGTATTTGCCAAATGGACATTGTGCCTGACGGCAATGTTTTCCTAAAGAACCATATTCCTGTTTTGAACAACCAAACTTAAAACCTTGTTTGGATGGGAATATGATACTATGTCCTCAACAGGGATATATGTCTAAAGATACCTAACTAGAGTTAGCAGGAGGTGGAGATGGGTTTCTTACTGTCCCTGTACTTTCAAGTTGCTTGCAAGCTCTTCATTTATACAAAGTCAAACCTCTGACTTCTTTTTTTTCCTTATGTAATTCACCTCTGGCAGATGCAAGTTAACTGTCACTGTCTTTTTAACCTTCTTCTTTACTTTTCGTCCTTTTTAGCCCTTACATAATTTACTTCACTCACCTTAGAATACCTTTCCGACCATCTTAACTACTGGCAACCCTCATACACAGAGAATGGGCTCTCTGCCTCTGATTACCAAGCTAATTTTAACGGGTTTCAAACTCTAGATGTCTGAATGTTTTCCTTAGTAGCTCACTTAAACAGATATTAAGAGCAATTCAAAAATTATCTTAACACTTATTCTCTCATTGATCCTTTAAAAAATCGATTTCTATTTTTCATCTACCTAGATAATCTTGAATTTTCAAAGTAAATTTTGAAAATATAACAGAAAATAAAATGGAACAACAATACCACCACTAATAATGATACGAGTGAGACACAGCTGCAAACTTCAGCACTCAGATGTGTTTCTGAGTCCCTGAAAAAATCCATTTTAGGCTCTCCTAGTGGACAGAGGTGTCTGCTTCAACTAACATCACAACTGAAACTTTTTCAATTGGGAATTTTTCTGTGTTTTGCAATGTATTTTTAAAGAAAAGTGCTTATTTTAAAATTTATGTATTCAGGTATGCATGTAATAAAGAGATATCAGTGATGTAAGATACTTCAACTGTGTTCTTTAAAGTACACAAAATTGATTAAAATGTGGTCCCAAATCCCAAGGGGCTTCCATGTTAGCAGAAGTAAAGCCACAAAAATTTGTAGTCATCGCTAGCTAGCCTGGGATGCTGAAAAGCAGGGGAGGAGCTCAGAGATAACCAGAGATAAAGCTTAAAGCTAGTGCTGGGTAGGCTCCATTTTCTATGTGGATTAAAGTTCTTGAAGTCTTGTAGCAAGTATGTATTAAATAGAACCCTGGGTCTTTGTTCTGGCCTTAACACTTAATCATGACCAGTAAGAGTTACCTGATGCTAGGGAAATACATTGTTCCTTATCAGGATCAGCATATTCCAGTTGCCCAATCTCCATCTAAGTAAAACTACAGCCAGCATCAGAGCCAGATGCGATTAATCACATAGGGAATCGATACTATAGCACTGCCTACTTTGCATATATTAACGATGTACAATTATCTACATATCTACGTTAACAGAAAGCACGTGGTCATCGTAAATTAAGGTTCACTGATTGTAAAACCCTGAGCTTCCATAACTCAGTGGACCTTGCTCCTGCCACAGGGGTGCATATACCCCTTCCTTCTCTAGACATTTGCAGGTTGAATCTTAAAGCTCTGCACTTAAATCAGGACAGCTCTCATACCTGGCCCAATCCAGGGATAGGCAGGAAGCTCTGGGGGGAGAGCTGTGGGAAGACAAGAAAAGGAGAGCAAGAGAGGGGCCCATCTCTACAAAGTAAGTAATGAGTCATTACAGTGCCCCCCTACTGGTTATGAACTGTGGCCTTCCACCCTTAGCCCCAAGTTTATTTGGTATTACTGGGAAGGTGTGCTTTAGGTACGCTGGATCATTACATATTGGATACTTTTTGTTTTGTATTTGATATTAGATAACCTTTGTAGCTGAATAATTCTACAATAAATACATGTAATTTGACAAGTTTGCCTCTGGTCCATTTTCCCATACCTTTCCCGAAGCCAGTGGAGTGATGGCGACAAGTCTCAGAGTCCTGGAACTTGCTGACCTCCCTCAGAGAGGGGCCACTAACGAAGCAGCTGTTTTGTTTGGCCTTGCCTAGAACTCCCACTGGCAAAAAGGCTGTGGAGGGTAAAACACACGAGGTTTCCGGACTGCCGTGTGGGCTCCAACCAGAGCGCTTCTTCACCACCATTTGTTTTCTCTTGCTTGTCTCCATCCCCAGGGGATTCTGATTATTAATGTACATCAACCACTGCCAAAAGGTATAACTCCAAGGGAGATGGGCCAGACCCAACTCCCTGCTGTGCTTTCATCGTAATTAATATGCAAACCTGACTTACCCTGGTTATCTACTGTCTGTAAACCTATCTTTGGCAATACAAAGAAGTAGGCACAAAAGCACAGGACCAGACCAAACACCGCAAGCCTTTAGAAACAGAACTTATCAGGGCAACTAAGGAACCCTTAGCCTGATATTCCACTCCACAGAGGGACCCACTGGGTGGGTCATGGGGGCTTTGCGGTTTCATAACTAGGAGATACCAGTCCCTCCTCTGAGATGACCAGGGACTGAGGTCCTACAACAGTATCACAGGACAGAGCCTTGGCCTCTGCAGCAAACTCTTCCTAACTGGTATGTCAGCCTGCAGGATCAGTCTTAGTTTCTCAAAGAGAAATAGAATATGAATACTTCCCAGTCCTTAGGGAAAGGATTCTTGCAGAAGATGGTATGTGACCTAGACCTGAGTGAATGCACAGGATTTCAAAGGGCAGGCAGTGAAGGAAGAAAATTCCAGGGGAAAGCTCTTCAAGTGGTCGAGAAGTTAGAAGAGCTTTAAGAGAACAGGGGAGTCAGCATACGTACTAGACATCGTCAGGCCAAGGTTTTCGGCTTCATTTACGTAGTTCTGTAAGAATTATCAGCAGATGGGATTAAGGAATTAAAGAAGGTACAAGAAAATAGGAGACAGATTATAAAATAAAGATCTGAAGGTGAAAAATGGTAATAGGAATGGAAAGTTAGTGACATGACTTATCTGACTGAAGCTCTAGATAATCAATAGAGGCAGCACACATTAAAATGTCAAACTGGCTCTTTTTCAATTAATCTCTAAAAATGAAACCTCTACGTATACAGTGTTATTAGAAGGAAGCTCACTTCTAAAAAGCAAATAAATTTCTGACAAGAAACTTAATACACTCAGTGATTTGAGGACTTCTGTATTCTAAAGCTGAGATAAACAACTACAGCTTGTCTAAAAAGTAACCATTATTAATTTTTTTTTTTTTGCAGTACGCAAGCCGCCTCTCACTGTTGTGGCCTCTCCCGTTGCGGAGCACAGGGTCCGGACGCGCAGGCTCAGCGGCCATGGCTCACGGGCCCAGCTGTTCCGCGGCACGTGGGATCTTCCCGGACTGGGACACGAACCCGTGTCCCCTGCATCGGCAGGCGGACTCTCAACTACTGCGCCACCAGGGAAGCCCCCCATTATTAATTTTATAGCTTTCTCTTGGAATAATTTTTTATTTGAAATTATCATAATTATAAAAATCACCTAAACCCTCTCCTACAGCGGAAAACCTCTGCAATATAAATATTGAATCTTTACTGATTAAGACCATATGGTAATTGCAGTTTATTATTAAAAAACAGAAAGCCCACAGTAGCTGGGTTTTTTTTTTTTAACATCTTTATTGGAGTATAATTGCTTTACAGTGGTGTGTCAGTTTCTGCTGTATAACAAAGTGAATCAGCTATTCATATATATACATCCCCACATCTCCTCCCTCTTGCATCTCCCTCCCACCCTCCCTATCCCACCCCTGTAGGTGGTCACAAAGCACCGAGCTGATCTCCCTGTGCTATGCAGCTGCTTCCCACTAGCTATTTATTTTACGTTTGGTAGTGTATGTATGTCCATGCCACTCTCTTTGTCCCAGCTTACCCTTCCCCCTCCCCGTGACCTCAAGTACATTCTCTACGTCTGCCTCTTTATTCCTGTCCCGCCCCTAGGTTCTTCAAAACCTTTTGGGTTTTTTTTGTTTAGATTCCATATATATGTGTTAGCATACGATATTTGTTTTTCTCTTTTTGACTTACTTCACTCTGTATGAGAGACTCTAGGTCCATCCACCTCACTACAAATAACTCAATTTCGTTTCTTTCTATGGCTGAGTAATATTCCATTGTATATATGTGCCACATCTTCTGTTTTTTTGAATGAAAGAAAAAGGCTGCGTTAATAATGTACAAAGACTGGGCTTCCCTGGTGGCGCAGTGGTTGAGAGTCCGCCTGCCGATTCAGGGGACACGGGTTCGTGCCCCGGTCCGGGAAGATCCCACGTGCCGCAGAGCGGCTGGGCCCGTGAGCCATGGCCACTGAGCCTGCGCGGCCGGAGCCTGTGCTCCGCAACGGGAGAGGCCACAGCAGTGAGAGGCCCACGTACCGCAAAATAATAATAATAATAATAATAATAATAATGTACAAAGACTGTTTATAGACTTATTAACAAGTCAGCAACAAAACATACCTCTAAAGGAATATTAAAACAGTCTGCTGTATTATTTATTCTAATTTTAACTTATTATGCACTTCGTCTGGGAAGCTGCTAAATTTCTGTATGGTTTTCTTATATCAATTATGTAAACTATAAAACTGTTAGGCCAGCATCTCCAAACCATTTTTCCATCATTTAGACTGTATTTAACATGCTCACATGACCTAGTATCGAGGTCAGCAAACCCAGACCATGAAACCTGAAATGCCAGCCTGCAGTCCAGATAAGTGACGTTCCCTTGTAACACAGACATTCTGATTCACATCTTGTCTATGGCTGCTTTCACGTGGAGATGGCAGACTTTAGTACTTGCAACAGAGACCATACACCCCAAAGCCTAAACCACTGCTACCAGCCCCTTTAGAGAAAGGATTTGCTGACTATTGACAGGACTGTTTTATTTTTTTTCTTTACTCATTTATATTTTTGTGAGCCTCTCTTAAAGTAGGAATCCCTGCCACCTGTGGCTCCCTTCTCTCCCATTTTGCAAATCTGTCATGTTACTATCACTCAGCTCTCACCACCATGTTCTTCATTAAAAAACATGTGCTTTCTGATAAACCCACCAGGGTTCTCTGAAAGGTCAGGACACACTACTTTATGGTAGAAAGATAATTAGTCTCTTTACAAGTCATTTTGTTTAAACCTTTTAGGGACATAAGTCTACTTTGTTCTAATTTTCAGTAAAGGGTTACATTTATTTTCTTTAATAAAGTTCATAAGTAGAATGGAGAAGCACAATGTCATAATAAATGTGTTGGAGGATCTTTTCTGTCCTTAGATTTCTTAGGAAATTTTGTTTGTGTTGAAACCTCTTATCAAGGGCCTCACAGTACTTCTGAGTACGAGATTCCTTAGAGAATCTACACCCACTTATTTTATGCTAAATCCCACTCCACCAACTCAGAGAGCTAGAAGAGGGCTCCTATGCATTCATAAATACTACTTACTCACATCCAGAAGGGTAGCCAACCTTAAAGATCAAGAGTATACAGACTTTAGAAAAAAAAAAAAAAAAAAAAAGAGTATACAGACTTTAAAAAAGCGTTCTCGCTATCCTTACTGGAGACAGTGATGAATGAAAATTATTGCCATAACTAGATTTCCTAATCCAGAGTATTCTGAGGAAATACGTATTTTATTTTCCAGTTAAAACAGAATATTAATTATTAATAATTTAATAAAATGATATTGAGATATGAACTTATCCCTTCTGTATAGATGAAGAACCCCTCTCTTTCTGTAGAGTTTACTATAATTCAAAGTTCATTAAGAGCAGGCAGGGAAAATTAGGTTCACTGTTACATTGTCACTGCCTAACAAGACATTTGGCAAATAATTAGTCAATATTTATTAACCAAATACATCAGGGAGTGAACAGGCACACATGCGTGGATGGATGAATGGATGTTTGGATGAAACAAGTTTTCTTGCTTTATCATGTATTTGAAATGGCTTCCCTTGACATATAGAGAACCATTAGTGATCTCAGCATAGATCCCACTGATTAGATAACTAGATTTTTTCCTTATTCAAATGTTGGGATGAAGGAAAAATCTAAAGTTGAACCAGTGCCTGGGTTTTACCGTAATTCTATTATAAAGTAAGATTTTCTACCTTCCTAAAGTTTATTTTGTATAGCTTCAACATTTTTAACTATATTGCTTAACAGGTAGGACGAATTTCACAATTGGAAACAGATTTACTAATCTGAGAAGAAGTAGTATTATCCTGGACAGATTTTATTCCATTTAAAAAATCATTACATGTTAGCTTCGGTTTGTAGGTAATACATCATGGTGGTTAAGGCCACGGAACCAGGAATCAGAACTGGGTTTGATTTTCTATTTTCTTAATTGTTCAGTGTATAATTAAGAAACACACTTCAGCAACACACTTAGATCTCTATTTTTACACTACTTAAAAAGTGGAGCATATCCTATGCTTGCTGGAGAGGGTGTGGAGAAAAGGGAACCCTCCTACATTGTTGGTGGGAATGTAAACTGGTACAGCCACTGTGCAGAACCGTACAGAGGTTCCTTAAAAAACTAAAAATAGAGCTACCATATGATGCAGCAATCCCACTCCTGGGCATACACCCTGAGAAAACCATAGTTCAAAAAGCTACATGCACCCCCATGTCCATTGCAGCACTATTTACAATAGCCAGGACATGGATGCAACCTAAATTTCCATCAACAGATGAATGGATAAAGATGCGGTACATATATACAATGGAGTATTACTCAGCCATAAAAAGAAACAAAACAGTGGCCATTTGCAGAGACATGCATAGACCCAGAGACTGTCATACAGAGTGAAGTAAGTCAGAAAGAGAAAAACAAATATCGTATATATATCGCTTACATGTGGAACCTAGAAAAATGGTGCAGATGAACTTACTTGCAAGGCAGAAAGAGACAGATGTAGAGAACAAACTTACAGATATCAAGGGGGGAAGCAGGGGTGGGATGAATTGGAAGATTGGAACTGACACATATACACTACTATGTATAAAATAGGTAACTAATGAGAACCCACTGTATAACACAGGGAACTCTACTCAGTGCTCTGTGGTGACCTAAATGAGAAGGGAATCTAAAAGAGAGCGGATATATATATATATATATATATAAAAAACTGAGTCACTTTGCTGTATAGCAGAAACTAACACAATGCTGTAAAGCAACTATACTTCAATAAAAATTTTTAAAAAGCGGAGCATTTCCTTTATAAGGCTTAAATGAGATGAAGAGAGAAAAATTAAGGATGGAAGATGGAAAGAAGGGTTGCAGAGGGAGGGAGAAACAGCATTAAGGAACAAGAGGAAAGTCGAGGAAGCAGGACATTAAAGTGAGGAAAACAGCAGCAGCCATTCTGATACTTCACCGCATCACTAAGAAATGCAGTGAGCTGTCTCGGAGGCCTCGTGGTTGTTGTAATCAAGTCAACATTGAACATTAAAATTAAATACTGGGATTTTATAAACTTACCACCTAGGATTGGTAGACAGTACTCTCTGTTTCAGTATCAAAGGGAAAGATAATGTGTATTGTATACCTTAGAGCAAAAAGGTATGCTTACTAAAATTATAATTCTAAGCAAATCAGTAGTGGTAATTTTAAAATGAAAAATATTAATTATACTAAGTAAAATCAATTTTAAGTCTATAAAAACTGGTTCTTAGC
The DNA here is from genome assembly GCF_005190385.1 of Monodon monoceros. Taxonomy (NCBI): domain Eukaryota; kingdom Metazoa; phylum Chordata; class Mammalia; order Artiodactyla; family Monodontidae; genus Monodon; species Monodon monoceros. The sequence goes on along the minus strand of NW_021703773.1, from coordinate 32,695,735 downwards.
CAGATGCCCCTGAACATCAGGAAGGGCATAAAGAAAAATACTTGGGCAAATTAGAAAGATGCTCAAGAAGAGGTACTTCTGAGATATAAATATCCTAGAGGTGAAAAGTGATCGATATTAATTGTAAGGGAGCAACGGAGAAAAAGCACAAGAAACCCAAAAAATGAAAATCCAGAGGAACGGCATGACCTAACAGGAGTTCCCTTAAACTGGAACAAATTCAACAGCAGAAAACATTCAAGGAAGTCAGTATTAAAGATGAAAGGTAAATTGCTTAGAATATGAAGGCAAATAATTAGGTACCTGATGGAAATAATGCTTCTTTAATGGGTCCTTTGGAAAATTTAAAGCAAACTGTGAAGGCAGATATGGCTATTTCACTAATTGAATTAGTATTTCATGTTAACTTTGACTATAGTGAGAAAAGTGGTTGCCACATAAGTTGTATGATGGAATTACAAATACTTAAAAAATGAACATCACATCGCCTTAGCGTTCAGGAGGGATAATTAATCCACTTGCAAGGAATAAAAGGTATTAAACAAGGTAGTTATTTTCTTTCCATGTACAGAAAAAATAAAGAAGATAATCTCTCTCATGTTTTCGTCCTTTTGGAGTGCAGTAAAGTAAAAACACTTACACAAAATAATATGAATTGAAAATGCAGCTTTCTCCTTCCGGCCACATCACTGATGAACTGGTACAGGACAAAAGCACTCCTCCCAAAACCAGCTCTAAAACTGGACACACTACAGGAAATAAACGATTAGAAATTCTGGCAAACAGGCCGCACAGGACTTCCTGAGGGAAGACAAACAACCACAGGAGCCCTACCCCTGCTCAGGCTTTTTGCCCGCGGGTACTTTCCAGGTTGCATTTCAAACAAGCGACCCCAAGAAGAATGCAGGTCTCACTGAGCAGACGCTGGAGGCGTCAGAACTGGGGGCTGCTGAGACTGATGGGACTTGCGGGTCAGAGCCCTCCAGGGGTGTGAGCCATGTCAGGAAGGCCCTCAGGAACTCTGCGTAGGGGCCCCCTCGGGACAGTCTCTAGACAAATGCTAAGCTGCATATGCGCCGATCAACACTCCTAGAAGCCTGGCGAAACAAAACACAAAACCAGAAAACCCCAGCTACTCGAAGCTGGGAGTTAAACTCAAGTGAAATACGGAATCGGTAAGAAAAAAGAAGTCTTTAGTTGGTGAATCTTTCACAGCTTGCGAGGGGCAGAGAAGAAAGTAAGACTCAAGGTCCTTAAGTCTTTCCCTAGGTCTCTCCGTCCTCCAGACTGGGGAGGAAAATAGACTCCGATGGCGGTGATAACCACGTCTTCCGCCACCACCACTACTTCCTTTTCTAGCCTGAGATAGAATTGGCATAGAACGTTGCGTAAGTGTCAGTGTAATGACTGTATATATGTGTGCGCTGCAAACTGCCACAGTAACATTAGTCAACGTATCCACCACCTCACATAGTTATAATCGTGTGTGTGGTGAGAACTATTATCTATTCTCAGCAACTTTCACATATACAATGCGTGGTATTAACCAAGGTCACCACGCTGCACATGATGTCCCCAGAACTTAACCACCTTCCACCTGGAAGTCTGTACCCTTTGGCTTTCACCCATTTCTAGTCACCACTATTTTTCTTTCATTTTCTCTCCCCTCCCTCTTAAAATCTTCCCTCTTCTTTGCAGACAGTCTGAGGGCCATTCTTACTTTTTCCTTCTCGCCTGTTCGTCCAGAAGTGAGGCCAGTCAACAAGAGATAAAGAAGCGGGCTGAACACACAGATGCCAGCTCCGCTTTCCTGGTCCCGTGGCACCCGATGACTGAAGAGATTTTCAGGCAGAAATATTACAGTATTGACTAAAACTACACACAATCCCAGTCTGTTAAGCTTCAAAGACTTCAGAGAACATGCATCTTAATATTCTTCAAAGTATGATTTATTTTCCAAAACTCCAGGCCCACAAAGTCTGTGCTATCTGGCTCCATTTTCCATTTTAAATTAATATTATTTTTTTGACTTTCTATCATTCTAAAAAGTCACTCTCTCACATCTTATATCTCAGGAATTTTATCGTTAACCATTATTTTAAACTTTCTGCTTTTACCCACATTTAATTTCTTCACTCTATCCTTTTCTTCTCATAAATTTTCATTTTATTGCAGTTAGCAATTACATGTTTTAGCCAATCCTTAATATAATTATAGCAAGTCATTAAAAAGTTTTAATGCTAAATGACAACAAAGTATAATAAACTAGGTACTGCTGATTAAAGTTATAAACTAATGTGTAAGCAAGTAACCAAAGAAAAACTAAATACTGTCTGTGCTGATTTGATACACGTAAGTTACATTTAAGGAAAATACATATCTCCCTTTTAAAATTTTATCATAAGATATCAATGATATCTAACCATTTGTATTAATCTCTTTCCATGGACTTCATTATGTTGAAAAGACCTCAGTATTTGTACTTTATATTTCACTTTAATACAGAACTTTTTTTTTTTTTTTTTTTTTTTGCGTTATGCAGGACTCTCACTGCTGTGGCCTCTCCCGTTGCGGAGCACAGGCTCCGGACACGAAGGCTCAGCGGCCATGGCTCACGGGCCCAGCCACTCCGCGGCATGTGGGATCCTCCCGGACCGGTGCACGAACCCATGTCCCCTGCATCGGCAGGTGGACTCTCAACCACTGCGCCACCAGGGAAGCCCAATACTGAACATTTTTGCTGATTCACTTTGACTTTTGTTTGTTTTTTTTTAAGCTGGCATTGTTTACCTTTTGTGAGACAGCCTTTGAACAGGTTTTGTTGTTTCCTGTCCTGAACAAAATAGCACTGAGGACTCCACTGCAAGGCTGGCTTGTGACAGTGTTTGTCAGCCAGGTGGGCCTTCTGCCATGCTCCCATTATGCCACAGAGAGTTTGGAAGTTTAAGGGCAGATGAAAAAGGCTGTATCATCTTTCTTCATTTTTAAATCTTGTACCTGAGGATATAATTCAGTTTCAAGAATAACCTATTTCTTAGGTTTTCCTTTGTCACAAAAGAAAATACCGTGAAATAAAATAATTTGGGTAAGTGTACAGAGATATATTCATTGATTCACACATTATAAAATAAGCCTACTTTTAAAAGCAATTTTTAAAAACTTCTGAGTGCACTTTTATAAAACCTACAGATAATTTCATCTTTGTCAGCTTCAGACACTGAAAAGTTTGAGTAGAGCTGACCTAAATTCCTGTCCTGAGATGTCCCCTCTAGACCAGGTCCTATTATAAGAGCCATGCTTTGCTGTCTATTTCTCAATGCTTCCTTTACTAGTACAACTTTGTAGACTAAGTCTATTAATGGCCCCAATTTTCCATGCTTCCCTGTATCCATGCCCTTTAGCTATATCCTCCCACAGTGAGGTTTGGCCAGGCCAGCAACACTTGGAAGTGTAAAAAAAATAAAAAAATAATAATGATTTTAAGTCTTGAAGCAATAGCTACTTACTACAACAGCCCCTGTCAGATCTAACTTTATAGCTTTAGAGGAAGAGAGGGCTCAAAAAATCTCTAATATGAGTCAACTCGGGTTTCTCAAACTTTTGCCTCCCAATCCCTAAATTTTGCTTCATTATTACACCAGAGTGAATTCTAAATATGAGGATGCTAATCTTCTAGTAATCCAAAATTCCTTATTACTGTAAGAATTCAACTGTTTCCACCTAGTAGCCCTTGTTTAGTGTGATGAACAACTCCTGGCAGAGGTGAGAAAAATACACCACCAAAGAAACCCATATGATCTTCTGTGCAACCAGTGACTTTATCTGGTTTGGGGTAAAGGATGGATTACTACCAGGCTTTAAACCTTAGAAAGACAGAGAAGTTGCAGGTGAAAGTGTGAGAAATTTCCTTTTTTTCAATTTCTGGAGGCAATGACTATGGGCTTCACAGTAAGGCTTAGAGGAAGACAGGCATTATATTCTGAAAGACCACAACCGTCCTAAAGTGACTCAAAAAGGCAGTGGATAGATGAAAAGCACAGAAAGGCACAGGGAACACTTCTGTTAGGGGGAAGCACTGACTGACACCACCCACCCTGGCCAGGCACTACAGTAACCATTTGCATGAGTTATTTTATGACAGGAGGTCCTGGTAAGGAACATGGAAGTAACAAGCCACCACCAACCAGAAAAGCTTGGGAAAGGTGAAAAGGAGACGCCAGTCCATATGTCCTACCAACCTCCCAGAATCCTCCTCGCTGGAATCCATCTTTGCTGCACGATGCATGCACCACTGGGAAGGACCATGAGTCAGAATGATTGGCCAGAGACAACCCAGAAACTAACCCATCGCCGTAAAACCCAAGACTGCAAGCCACGTGGCAGAGCAGTTCTCCTGGGTTCCCTTACCCAGCTGCTCTCCATCCGGGTGCCCCTTCCCAATAAAGTCTCCTGCTTTGTCACCACGTGTGGCTCCTTGGGCAATTCATTTCCTATTGTTAGACAAGAGCCCACTCTCGGGCTCTGGAAGGGGGACCTCTTCCTGCAACACTTCTAAGCAAAGGAGAATAATATGTCAGAGTGACAGCAGTCGTCATGAGCCTTGGGACAGGAAGATTCCAATTCCTCCTGTAGTGATTCTAAGAGCTCTGGAATGATATTCCGGTGGGACTTAAGATATTGGGAGGATCACAGTTATAATTTCCCTATTGTACAGCTCACCTTTTCTTATAATTGAGCCTTTCTCTAAAATGTTTTGTTGGTACTTGCTAATATGCTGAAGTGCTATAATAAAGGACTAAGCTGAGATCTGGGGTGGATTTCTATAGTACTCCTACACTTATGTTTTCTTGAATGCCAATTCCCACACTCTAGAGTCATCCCTAACACATCCCAGAGTCATGTCCAAATCATGAGCTATATTAACTCAGCTATGTACACTCAGACCAGTGAGTCTAAGTAGCTTACTGATACAAATAGCAATGGATATGCCCAGATGAAACTTTAGGAAAAGGGAAGAGAAACTTGAGAAGTTTCCACTAAAGAAATAACTTACTAAACTGGATAGATTCACGAGGAGGTATTTAAAAAGCACATACACACATATACAGAGTGGTATTTGGTATTTTTTTATGCTTCACAGTAGTTGATTTCACAGCAGAATACACTATAGAATTTATTTGCGTTTAAGGCATGATTTTTCACACAAACCCAGGTGAGCTGCTAAAACTGAGCAGTAGTTCCACTGGTCTAGCAAATATAATGAAAGAAACAAACACGCAGACACAGAAAGCTAATGGTTTCCAGAAGGGAGCTGGATGGGAGGGTATGGCAAGATGAATGAAGGAGATTAAGAGGTCCACATTACCAATTATGAAATAGACAAACCTCAGGGATGTAAAGAACAGCACAAGAAACACAGTCAATAATATTATAATAACTTTGTATGGTATGTAATTATAAAAGTATCCAATCACTATATGTTGTATACCTGAAATATTTTAAGTCAACTACACTTCAGTGTAAGTAAATACAAAAATAAATATTGTTCTCTCAAATAGTCTACATACCTCTACAATTCTTGTCTTATGTTTTAGAAACACAAAGCATCATGGATAACCATAATTAAAACCTTCAGAAAATTTAAGAGATAAAAATATTTGCAGAGAGGACCTTCAAGATGGCAGAGTAAGTCATGGAGATCACCTTCCTCCCCGCAAATACAACAAAAATACATCTACATGTGGAGCACCTCCTACAGAACACCTACTGAAAACTGGCAGAAGATCTCAGACCTCCCAAAAGAAGCCAGAGGGCGACGTACATGCAGAGGCAGTACCAAATCCAAAGCTGAACCCCATGAGCTGTACGAACAAAGAAGAGAAAGGGAAATTTCTCCGTGGAGCCTCAGGAGCAGTGGATTAAATCTCCACAAGCAACTTGAGGTACCTTGCATCTGTGGAATATGTGAATAAACAACAAATCATCCCAAAATTGGGGTGGTGGAATCAGGAGCAAATGCAGACTTGGGGTTTGCTTTCTGTGTCTAATTTGTTTCTGGTTTTATGTTTATCTTAGTTTAGTATTTAGAGCTTATTACCACTGGTAGATTTGTTTGTTGACTTGGTTGCTCTGTTTTTATAAATATGTATTTTTTTTCCTTTTTCTCTGTGAGTGTGTATGTGTATGCTACTCTGTGTGACTTTGTCTGTATAGGTTTCTTTCACCATTTGTCCTAGGGATTGGTCTGTCCGTTTCTCTTTTTAGTATAGTTTTTAGCACTTGTTATCATTGTTGGATTTTTTAATTGGTTTGGTTGCTCATTTTTTTAAATTACTTTTTTATCTTTTTATTTTAATAATATATTTTTTTATTTTAATAACTATTTTATTTATTTATTTTTCCTTCTTTCTTCTTCTCCCCTTTCTTCTGAGCCGTGTGGCTGACAGTGTCTTGGTGCTCTGTCTGGGTGTCAAGCCTGAGGCTCTGAGGTGGGAGAGACAAGTTCAGGACATTGGTCCACCAGAGACCTCCTGGCCCAATGTAATATCAGTCGGCAAGAGCTCCCCCAGAGATCTCTGTCTCAATGTTAAGACCCACCTCCACTCAACGACCAGCAACCTCCAATGCTGGAAACCCTATGACAAACAACTAGCAAGACAGGAACACAACCCCACCCATTAGCAGAGAGGCTGCCTAAAATCATAATAAGGTCACAGACACTCCAAAACACACCACCAGACGTGGTCCTGCCCACCAGAAAGCCAAGATCCAACCTCACCCACCAGAACACAGGCACCAGCCCCCTCCACCAGGAAGCCTACACAACCCACTGAACCAACTTTAGCCACTGGGGACAGACACCAAAAACAATGGGAACTACAAACCTGCAGCCTGTGAAATGGAGACCCCAAACACAGTAAGTTAAGCAAAATGAAAAGACAGAAATACACAGCAGATGAAGGAGCAAGGTAAAAAGCCACCAGACCTAACAAGTGAAGAGGAAATAGGCAGTCTACCTGAAAAAGAATTCAGAGTAATCATAGTAAAGATGATCCAATATCTTGGAAATAGAACGGAGACAATACAAGAAACGTTTAACAAGTACCTAGAAGAACTAAACAAACAATGAGGAACAACACAATAAATGAAATTAAAAATTCTCTAGAAGGAATCAATAGCAGAATAACTGAGGCACAAGAACGGATAAGTGACCTAGAAGATAAAGCGGTGGAAATAACTACCACAGAGCAGAATAAGCAAAGAAGAATGAAAAGAATTGAGGACAGTCTCAGAGACCTCTGGGACAACATTAAATGCACCAACATTCGAATTACAGGGATCCCAGAAGAAGAAGAGAAAAAGAAAGGGACTGAGAAAATATTTGAAGAGATTATAGTTGAAAACTTCCCTAATATGGGAAAGGAAATAGTCAATCAAGTCCAGGAAGTGCAGAGAGGCCCATACAGGATAAATCCAAGGAGAAACATGCCAAGACACATAGTAATCAGACTACCAAAATTAAATACAAAGAAAAAAAACATTAAAAGCAGCAAAGGAAGAGCAACAATTAACACACAAGGGAATCCCCATAACGTTAACAGCTGATCTTTCAGCAGAAACTCTGCAAGCCAGAAGGGAGCAGCAGGACATATTGAAAGTGATGAAAGGGAAAAACCTACAACCAAGATTACTCTACCCAGCAAGGATCTCATTCAGATTTGATGGAGAAATTAAAACCTTTACAGACAAGCAAAAGCTAAGAGAATTCAGCACCACCAATCCAGCTTTACAACAAATGCTAAAGGAACTTCTCTAGGCAGGAAACACAAGAGAAGGAAAAGACCTACAATAACAAACCCCAAACAATTAAGAAAATGGTAATAGGAACATACATACCAATAATTACCTTAAATGTAAACGGATTAAATGCTCCAACCAAAAGACACAGACTGGCTGAATGGATACAAAAACTAGACCTGTATATATGCTGTCTACAAGAGACCCACTTCAGACCTAGGGACACATACAGACTGAAAGTGAAGGGACAGAACAAGATATTCCATGCAAATGGAAATCAAAAGAAAGCTGGAGTAGCAATTCTCATATCAGACAAAATAGACTTTAAAATAAAGACTATTACAGGAGAGAAAGAAGGACACTACATAATGATCAAGGGATCAATCCAAGAAGAAGATATAACAACTGTAAATATTTATGCACTCAACATAGGAGCACCTCAGTACATAAGGGAAATGCTAACAGCCATAAAAGGGGAAATCAACAGTAACACAATAATAGTAGGTCTTTAATACCACACTTTCACCAATGGACAGATCATCCAAAATGAAAATAAAGAAACACAAGCTTTAAATGACACATTAAACTAGACTTAATTGATATTTATAGAACATTCCACCCAAAAACAACAGAATACACTTTCTTCTCAAGTGCTCATGGAACATTCTCCAGGACAGATCATATCTTGGCTCACAAATCAAACCTTGGTAAATTTAAGAAAACTGAAATCATACCAAATATCTCTTCTGACCACAATGCTATGAGACTAGATATGAATTACAGGAAAAATTCTGTAAAAAATACAAACGCATGGCGGCTAAACAATACAGTACCAAATAATGAAGAGATCACTGAAGAAATCAAAGTGGAAATCAAAAAACACCTAGAAACAAATGACAATGAAAACGTGACGACCCAAAACCTATGGGAGGCAGCAAAAGCAGTTCTAAGAGGGAAGTTTATAGCAATACAATCCTACCTCAATAAACAAGAAAAATCTCAAATAAACAACCTAACGTTACATCTAAAGCAATTAAAGAAGAACAAAAACCCCCCAAAGTTAGCAGAAGAAATCATAAAGGTTAGATCAGAAATAAATGAAAAGGAAAACAAGGAAATGATAGCAAAGATCAATACAACTAAAAGCTGGTTCTTTGAGAAGGTAAACAAAACTAATAAACTGTTAGCCAGACTCATCAAGAAAAAAGGGAGAAGACTAAATCAATAGAATTAGAAATGAAAAAGAAGTAACAACTGACACTTTAGAAATACAAACCATCATGACCAATTACTACAAAAAACTATATACCACTAAAATGGACAACCTGGAAGAAATGGACAAATTCTTAGAAAAGCACAACCTTCCCAGACTGAACCAGGAAGAAATAGAAAATATAAACAGACCAATCACAAGTACTGAAATTGAGACTGTGATTAATAATCTTCCAACAAACAAATGCCCAAGACCAGATGGCTTCTCAGAGGCAAATTCTATAAAACATTTAGAGAAGAGCTAACACCTATCCTTCTCAAACTCTTCCAAAATACAGCAGAGGGAGGAACACTCCCAAACTCATTCTACGAGGCCACCATCACCCTGATACCAAAACCAGACAAAGATGTCACAAAAAAAAAGAAAACAACAGGCCAATATCACTGATGAACATAGATGCAAAAATCCTCAACAAAATACTAGCAAACAGAATCCAACAGCGCATTAAAAGGATCAGACACCATGATCAGGTGGGGTTTATCACAGGAATGCAAGGATTCTTCAATATATGCAAATTCAATGTGATGAACCATGTTAACATATTGAAGGAGAAAAACAATATGATCTCAATAGATGCAGAAAAAGCTTTTGACAAAATTCAACACCCATTTATGATAAAAAAAAAAACCCTACAGAAAGAAGGCATAGAGGGAACTTACCTCAACATAATAAAGGTCATATATGACAAACCCACAGCCAACATCATTCTCAACGGTGAAAAACTGAAACCATTTCTACTAAGATCAGGAAGAAGACAAGGTTGCTCACTCTCACCACTGTTATTCAACATAGTTTTGGAAGTTTTAGCCACAGCAATCAGAGAAGAAAAATAAAAGGAATCCAAGTAAAAGTAAAAGAAGTAAAATTGTCACTGTTTGCAGAGGAAATGATGCTATACACAGAAAATCCTAAAGATGCTACCAGAAAACTACTAGAGGTAATCAATGAATTTGGTAAAGTAGCAAGTACAGAATTAATGCACAGAAATCTATTGCATTCCTATATACTAATGATGAAAAATCTGAAAGTGAAATTAAGGAAACACTCCCATTTACCACTGATACTACAAAGCTACAGTAATCAAGACAGTATGGTACTGGCATAAAAAACAGAAATATAGAACAATGGAACAGGATAGAAAGACCAGAGATAAACCCACACACCTATGGTCACCTTATCTTTGATAAAGGAGGCAGGAATATACAATGGAGAAAAGACAGCCTCTTCAGTAAGTGGTGCTGAGAAAACTGGACAGCTACATGTCAAAGAATAAAATTAGAACACTCCCTAAAACCATAAACAATAAACTTCAAATGGATTAAAGACTTCAGTGTAATGCCAGACACCATCAAACTCTTAGAGGAAAACATAGGCGGATCACTCTATGACATATATCACAGCAAGATCCTTTTTGAACCAACTCCTAGATAAATGGAAATAAAAAAAAATAAACAAATGGCACCTAATGAAACTTCAAAGCTTTTGCACAGCAAAGGAAACCATAAACAAGACAAATGGGAGAAAATATTTGCAAACAAAGCAAATGACAAGGCATTAATCTCCAAAATATACAAGCAGCTCATGCAGCTCTATATCAAAAAAACAAACACCCCAATCCAAAAATGGGCAGAAGATCTAAATAGACATTTCTCCAAAGAATATATACAGATTGCCAACAAACACATGAAAGGATGCTCAACATCACCAATCATTAGAGAAATGCAAATCAAAACTGCAGTGAGGTATCACCTCACACCAGTCAGAATGACCATCATCAAAAAATCTACAAACAATAAATGCTAGAGAGGGTGTGGAGAAAAGGAAACACGCTTGCACTGTTGGTGTGAATGTAAATTGATACAGCCACTATGGAGAACGGTATGGAGGTTCCTTAGAAAACTAATAATGGAACTACCATATGACCCAGCAATCCCACTACTGGGCATATATCCTGAGAAAACCATAATTCAAAAAGAGTCTTGTACCACAATGTTCACCACAGCAATATTTACAATAGCCAAGACATGGAAGCAACCTAAGTGTCCATCCATCGATGAATGGATAAAGAAGATGTGGCACATATATACAATGGAATATTACTTGGCCATAAAAAGAAACGAAATTGAGTTATTTGTAGTGAGGTGGATGGACCTAGAATCTGTCATACAGAGTGAAGTAAGTCAGAAAGAAAAATACCGTATGCTAACTCATATATATAAAGATGCAGATGTGAATGGACTTCAGGACATGGGGAGGGGGAAGGGTAAGCTGGGATGAAGTGAGAGTGGCATGGAAGTATATACACTAGTAAATGTAAAATAGATAGCTAGTGGGAAGATCAGCTCGGTGCTCTGTGACCCCCCAGAGGGGTGGGATAGGGAGGGTGGGAGGGAGATCCAAGAAGGAGGGAATATGGGGACATATATATAACTGATTCACTTTGTCATACAGCAGAAACTAACACACCATTGTAAAGCAACTACACTCCAATAGAGATGTTAAAAAATATTTACATAAAGTATTTTAAGAAAATTATGAGAAGCCTTAATATCTAGGACTAACATATCTACTTTGCTAAACTATAAAAGGTGACTTTTGGAAGACATAAGAGATGAATGATATTTAGAAAGATGTAAATCTGAAAACTGCAACTGGATAGAATGCCACATCATTAATAACATAGGCCTCTTTTCAAAATTTTTGTTTAGTCACTTGAAATTGCAATTAAGTGGAATTACCTAACATTTCTTGGAAGTGACTTATTTTTCCCATACCATGCATTGTTAAAAATATCCAATATCTTACATCCAAGAGCTGCTAATAAACATCCAATTGCTTCTCAATTTAAGAGTAGGGCAATTACATTATTCCATAATCTCACATAATTTTGAAATAACAGAATTGCCCATTTAACTCATAATTGTTTTTATTCACTCACCCTTACCTATTCGGCAAAAACCTACAATTGCACTTTTATGGCAGTAGCACAATAGGGTTCTAATATTCTACTAATATTAAGTCATAAAATGTTACACAGGGAAAAACTCACATTTCACCAATCATGTGGTACACGTTCTTTCGTGTTATGCAGTTCAGATAAAATAATTATAATTGCCATTAGGTCACTTGCTTTGTAGGGGAAAATACGAAACTAAGCATGTAGGTTAGTTTCCCATGATGCAGTACTAGTTACATTCCTTGGAAGAGTTATAGAGTAGATTCTTACAGCAAGTGCCTTTCTGAGATGATTTCCACAGCTAACCTTATTAAAAGGGTTAACACCTAACCAAGAAAGTATATTTCAAAGAAAGGTATGTATATATTCATATAGGGATAAGTATCAATTTATCAAGTGATGAATTTATAACACTGGTCACCACTGTTTACTGTATGAAAGTAGGTGCTTTGTATGGATAAATTTGATCCTTACAAAATCATCCTATGTAAAAGGCATTACATTATTCCCATTTTATAGGTGAGAAAACCAAGACACAAAAATATTAACATTCTTCAAGTTATTTAGCTAGAAATGGAAAAGCCAAGATTTTTTTTTTTTTTTTTTTTTCTGGTACGCGGGCCTCTCACTGCTGTGGCCTCTCCCGTTGCCGAGCACAGGCTCCAGACGCGCAGGCCCAGCGGCCATGGCTCACGGGCCCAGCCGCTCCGCAGCACGTGGGATCTTCCCGGACCGGGGCACGAACCCGCGTCCCCTGCATCGGCAGGCGGGCTCTCAACCACTGCGCCACCAGGGAAGCCCGCCAAGATTTGAATTCAGGCAGTAAGGATCCATTCAGCCATACAGCATAATGGAACACTGACTGATCCTATAATTCCTTCTTTTTTAAATCAGGCAAATGGCAATAACTATAGTGGTTCTTTGGGAAAAGCACCTGGCACTGATGTATCCTTTTCCTCAGCTATAAAATGAGGAAAATGGGCTGCGTAAGTGTCTTTGTGACGACTAGAATTGCTTATTTGCTCTCTGCAAATTTGAGACGACATCATTTGCACAATTTTGAAAGATGTCTACTTGAATTTTATTTTCTTTTGTTTCAGGGTAATGTCTAATGCTTGACACGAACCCCAGGCTCAACCAAAGTCCATTTTTTTAAACATCCCACGTCAGGAAATGTAATTGACATGCTCAATCTGTTAATTTGTAATGTTTTACCTTCAGTTATGTAAAGACAAAACACTGCCCATATCCTGCCCATGTGACTATGGTCCACAGTTGAAGCCACTTCTTAATGCTGCTCTAGATGTTTTAACCCAGCACTGAGAGAGACATGAGCCGAAGTTACACTCAGTCAACACTCATCACTACTTCTTGCCTATCTTCCAATCATTAGCACTCAAACAGATGGGCATGAAGGTTCTTTTAAGTTCTGCCACTGTCTCCTAGAGTACGTCAAGGGCTGAAATAGGTTGCAGTCATTTTCATAATTCATACAGAAGCCTGCCCAACTTAATGGAGGGAAAAAGGGAAGTCAATCATTTGGAAATCTAAGAATTCTTAACTTCAGGGAGGTGAAATGAGTATTGGACTTGAGACCGGAGTGTAAGGAACAAAACAGGATTCATCATGTGGCTGGTGAAAGAGCTACATGTTGAACCCAGAAATCTGGCTCCAGACACAAGCAGTGACCATGGGGCTCACGTGGGTGTGTTAGTGTGAGCGCCCCTCCCATCATTTGGTCTTATCTTCACAACAAAACTAATCAGGTTTTTGCTCAGCTGCGTGACATCACTGAATCAGGTTACACCCATTTTGAAAAGATGCATAAAGCCTTCCTCCATTATTTCAGTACATTGTCAATTATGTCAGTGTCGTGAGCTCTTCATCTTAAAAATTTCTTTGTTCAGTTTTGTTTGCTCGACTGGATCCCTGGGCACTGGGCCCAGACTGGTTAAAGTTATGTTTATGTGATGTTTATGTTATCAAGTGCAGAGACCCAGTGCTTCATCTCCAGTGGCTCACTATGAATTGTCACCATTAAATCTGCAAACACATGTGAAATAGTCCCACACCGGGCTCAGGTTTTATCATTTAAATTCCTGATTAATACTCTGTTTTAGGGATATTAGAACTTATAATTATCTTCAGCAAATTATCAAATAAAAATCTCTACTTGTTCAACCTGACAACCTCCTCTGAGAAGTTTTGGAAATGAGACTTCATTATGTTTAGTTCTGTTCAGCTAATAGCGTCTTAGAAAGCTACATTTGAATATGGATTCTTTTTTCCATCAAATGTTATTAAGATTTTATTCAACAGTTAAGTGGCAATGTTACAGAGGTGAAATAAAGGTTACAATCAACCAAACTCAGTTACAAACATTCCCAGATAGAATACTACTTTATAAATTTGAAGCACACCAAAAATATCCTCTACCCTACTGAACACATCAGCTCCTGACGTTCTGTAGAGGAAATAAGTATAGAATCACCTACTGATGTATGGTTAGGTTCATAAAAATTGGCATTTGAAATATTTTTAAAAGAGAGAATATCTTTCTGTCACTATTGGTTTGAAAACCTTTGTTTTTCCTTATAAACACTGTGAAGTCTTCATCAGAACAAATCTTTTTTCTTCCAAAAATTATACCACAAACATTCATGGAATTCCAGGATCTCTAGCTGAATACTGCAAACATTCCATAAAACACATTGGCATTTAAAATATTTTGAAAGGATTAAAGATTTAAGATGTGTAATATTAAAAGAAACCTGCAAGACGGAAACCACTGCCATTATTTCCACATTAAAAGAGATGATCTGTGTTACCATAACCAAATACATATGTTGCGAATTTAAGATTCACTCAATAAAGGAAAATTGAAATGTGTAAGTAAAATGAAATTTTACTCTTATCTAAAAATTTCATTAGCAAACTTAGTCCATGCCAGATAGGAGAAATAAAAGTAAATTTGGTCAGTTTAAGTTATACTCCAACAATGCCACTCAATATATTTTCTACAGAATCTAAGAATTAAAATGCTTAGATGAGCAGCTCCACACCTGTTCGTGCTTATCCTCTTGATCAATTGCTTCCTTGAAATTATCAGTAAAGCTTGATTCTGGGTAATATCTGATTTGCCCCAGTCCGATTTAACAACCAGTCCTTAATCTAATCCTTTGTGTGAGCTCCACACCTTTAACCAATGATAGAGTCAAAAAGCTCTACAAATGCGGCTTCTGTAGGAAAGCTTTCTA
The DNA here is from genome assembly GCF_005190385.1 of Monodon monoceros. Classification (NCBI taxonomy): domain Eukaryota; kingdom Metazoa; phylum Chordata; class Mammalia; order Artiodactyla; family Monodontidae; genus Monodon; species Monodon monoceros. The sequence continues at coordinate 32,680,452 of NW_021703773.1, read as the reverse complement.
CTCTCAGTAGCACTTCTCAGGACAGGAACTGAGAAAAACAATTTGTAAAGTTTTAGAAAACATGACTTGGCATTAATGCCAGTTGAGTACAGGTGTTTATAAAGAATATGCTTTTTTAAAACAGTGGTATCAAAGGCTAAATCTAGGTGATACTTGGATTACTTCCTTTCAGTTTTTTAAACTGAAAACATTAATGAAGAAAGAGCAGAAACTGACTTGGATTTGATTCATTTGCACTTAGGGGGAGAAAAAGAATGAGAATACCCCAAGTGTCGACACCAGCCAAAATCAGTCATACCCAGCTTACCATGCAGTATATTTAGAGCCCTCCAATCATTTCTCATACCCATAGTAATGTTCTTTTTAATCAAAGTAAGATTTCTATGTTTTCAAGCCCATTCTTAAGAACACAAGCATTGAAATTGTCATTGTACATAACATTTGAATTTCAGTTATAAAAGCCTCTCATTGTGAATCTTCAGAGTTTTGATGAATATCCCATTAGGATAACGATTCAGTCAGCTGCAATATTGTTTATAATTTTAAAGCCTTTTCGGCTGCAATGAAAGGGCAAAATTTTGTCTCCTTTAAAAGAGATAGTTCTGAAATAACTGAAGGATATTCAAGAAAGACCAGTCTATTTTTCTTTGATGTGTATTTTATTACCCAAATTAGGTTTTATTAGTCTATTTTACCAAATGGTTTTCTTAAACCAACTTATACCCATGTAAAAGATCTGCATGCCTCCTGTTCTTAATATATGTGTGTTCATTGTGACACTAAAGGCAATGAACCAAAGAAGACCCAATTCTCCTTTGCATTATAACCATAACCCAAGAGTTAGCAGGCTCTTAACACCTTGAGTTTCTAGCCGTACAACAGCTTGAACACTTATGAATAAGAGAATTTCCTCAATCTTCTGAGGCTATAAATGTTAATAAAACCAAGCCCACTTGTCCAAAGTTAGTAAATTTGGTTTTGTTTAAAACTTCACCAGTCCTCGTAAGTTTCCTTCATAGCAGTAGATATGTAACAGTTAACCCAATTTTGAGATAAGTAGAAAGTACATATCGTTCACTGAAAGCCACAGTTAATATGAGACAAAGTCTGTCTTATAACCTGAGAATTTTAAGCCTGACTTACCTTCTGGCATAGACCTAAGAGGCAGAAGTACCAAAAAAAAAAGCTCATACTTTTCAAAAATCAACATTGAACCCATGAAATATTCAGCAAAGTACTTTAAACACTGAAATGTTGTACAATCTAACTTAGAAGTCAACAAAACCCGAATGACTTAAGGAATTAAGGATCATGCAATAAAACCTAAAGTGATTTATGTAGTTAAGAGGTTTTTAAAAAACAGAATAGGCCTAAAAGTGATGCTAAATGGTCAGATAATCAATGGTACCGAAGAGTTTCAAGATGTCTCATCCTTTAATCAAACTGTGAACAAATTAAGCCAGATATTAAAAGCAACATCAGAATTACTCACATCTCTCGTGGAATCCCGCTTATGGCAGAACCGCAGGGAACGCCATGCTGCACCGAAGAGACACCCTCCAAGATGGAGGAATTTATACCCCAACGCTGCTGGTTAGGCTGCCCTGGGCCTATCAGCTTTCTCCTGAAATTGCCTTCAGCTGAAGAGCTGCCTCTTTCAAGGCAGGAAAACCTGTATCCAATGATGGTCAATAAGGAAGGATCAAGGCCTGGTTTGCTCGCTCCCAGCTTAGAACAACTTGGAAGGGCAGCATCAAACTCGCTATGAGATCGGCTGACACCTTCTAAGGACTTCATCGCAGCCTGAAGTCTCTCTCTGTCCAATCTTGCTGCCTTTCCTTTTCCACAGGTGTGGGTGCTGATTGACTGGGCTTTCTCAGGCTAATTATAGGGCCTGCCCTCCAGGGAATTTAAGCAGCAACACCTGTCGATGTTCACCTAAAACTGCAGGTTTTAAAATCCTGATAGTTTGCATTCTACCTCACAGATAGCCAAATAATTGTAGCTTGATGAAAAGCGGGATGAACAACTGAGAGAGAGAGAGTTTGCAACATTTTTCAAGGCAACTTTCTACAGATGCTTTCAAAACCATAGGCATGAAGGGGTAAAAATCTGAATTATTTCCAGATGCTGGCAATTAAGAATAGTGTCATTACTACCTTGGTACAAAGCCAAATTTCATCAACTTCAGGAGGTAAAGGAAAATTTCAAGGAGATGTGGGGATAAGTTGAGAAATATGATTATTTTTGATAGCGCAGCAACTGGGTGAAAGCAATCATTTCTCAATGCCCGGATTAAATTATTCTGCAGAGGGGCTTCCCTGGTGGCGCAGTGGTTAATAATCCGCCCTGCAGATGCAGGAGACACGGGTTCGAGCCCTGGTCCAGGAAGATGCTACATGCCATGTAGCAACTAAGCCCGTGCACCACACCTACCGAGCCTGCACTCTAGAGCCCACGAGCCACAACTACTCAGCCTGTGCGCCTAGAGCCCGTGCTCCGCAACGTGAGAAGCCACCGCAATGAGAAGCCCGCACACCGCAAAGAAGAGCAGCCCCCGCTCGCCGCAGCTAGAGAAAGCCCGCACGCAGCAACCAAGACCCAACGCAGGCAAAAATAAACAAATTAATTAATTTTAAAAAATTATTCTGCAGAAACCATAATGAATATATTTCTTGCATTATCTGGGTACATTGAAATATTAAGTCCAATAGGAAGTGTTATGTAATCAAAACTGGATACAGAACCGAAATGATTGATGATTGCTTTAAGAATTCTGGCAAATCAAACTTCCCGAGAAGATATCACAGCACCATAATGCAAAAGACTCTTGATAAGGCTTTGTTAGCTACAGGAGTCATGGTCAATAGCTAGTGCCTCCGGAGACCCGATCCGAATGATGAGTGCTATTGAAAAACCACTTAAAATGGGATATTCACCTTGCCGTCATTCACTTGCTAAACTTGATTTATGAAGAGCTTCTGAAAATGCCTTATTCATGTATTCGTTCTTTCTTTATCGTGTGCCTAGTAGTATTAGAGTGTTGTAGAGGACATAAACCAAATATAAGACAGCCGTAGTCCTTAAAGAGCACTTATTTGCATAATGAGAAATACGGTAATCATAGTCACCACCTCAATAACTACAGCCACCATTTACTAAATGCCTCCATTTGCCAGGTACTGGGCTATGTGATTTATGTACAGTACTTTTAATTCACATCAGCCTTAAGAAGTAGATGCTATTTACCCTGCTTAATAAATGATGAAGCACTGGAATGAAAGGAGATACATCTGTTGCCTAGTATTTCCCAGATAATCAGTAGCAGCTTTGGGGTTCGAAATTAAGCGCATACAACCCCAAATTCTTCTTTTGCTACCGTTCCAAACTAACTTATGAAATTTTAAATAGTAATACAAGGAAATTAACAATTAGGTTTCACAATGATTGATAAAAATAATAAGTACCCAAGGGGTTAAGAGGAAAATAAGAGAGATATTGAGAAAACCTTCAATACATTCTTCCCTTTTTCTTAGGAAAGTCTCACATTCATCTTTAAGAGAATTGTTAAAAAATATAATTATATGAGGCCCTTCGGCTATGCAAAGGAAAAACAAAGTTCTTGGTCTAAGACAGTAAGAAATTAAAATTTTCTTAAATAGATGGTAAAAATCTTAATGCATTAGTTCTAAAACAGAAGTGTTCTCAGAAGGTACATGTATATAATTATATATGCCATTTCCTAGCAATTTGCCCACCGATCAGGATTTTGAATTGGATATTAACTGAAAGACGGGAGGGGGGGGATGTACCTTTACCTTATGCTGTGGTAGAAGCTTAAAGTGTCCATCCAAGAAAAGCAAATTCCCTGACATAGTGTGCTGCATCCTCCAAATAGTGCTATTTAATATTGACTAATTCATACTTTAGGAAATGTATTATTGGTGAATTGTTGGGTTCTGATAGGCTATCCAATGGGAGAAAGGGGAAGAACTCCAAGCCAAATCTGGAAGGAAGAGACAGGCGTGAAGATGTTTTTTTTGTCTGACCCAGTAAACTTATCTTCCCTTTCTCGCCCACCCTACATAGAAATTGGATCTACAGGCAAATGAAAATTGAACTGCGGGTGGTAGAGGAAGGCCAACAGATTGCCCTCTGCGAACGGGAGAAGCCAGAAATCAGAGACACCTTGTAAAGAGAGGAACCCTGGTGCAGGCTTGTTTTCATGTAAGTTTTAAACTGTTCAGTAATTATTTATTTAGTCATTAGCATGTGAATGGAAATGTCCTTAATATAATGATATAGTTTAGTTATTATGCTTTGGAGAACAATCTCACATATCAAATGATGAATATTTTTATCAATCGAAATGAAAAAAGCTCAGGGATGCTACCACATAGAAGCCCTTAAACAAGTGAGAGTTCTCCAGTGACTTCCAAGAGGTAACTATGTCAGATTCTGCTAAACTGGGAGAGAAGGGTGGGGAAACTAACAAGAACTTATAAACTTTTAATGTTTTTCAACAATATCCAAATCAGCTAAAGCCTATAACTGGGTTAAATATTCGACATAACCATAGATGCTAAGTCCCATCAGTAAGTCCTCCAATACTCAAATTGATTAAAAACCAACTTGTAAAGATCTCAGTATTCACGGGGCCGTGCTTCACATAGGGAAACCACAAAACCACTGGGGGTAACATGTAAACTCAGAGGAGTCTCAGAATTTTCCTTCCTCTTCCTTGAAGGAACACTGCTTGGTGTGGACTGATTCAAGGCAAAGCTTTTGTTTGATAAATAGGAAAAAGGTAGGTGAGATACTTTCTTAACATAGCTTGGGTGAAGCAGTGTTTCCAGCTACATTACTGTTCAGAAAACAACCGTGTGCAAGATTACACAAATAGGTGAGATTGGACATAACCCTATTTAATTAATTAATGCAATTCTAAGTATATAATTGAGGAAAAGATAATTTGGGTATAACTAGGACATACTTCCAAAGTATGAAATCAACACTGTATTTTCTCCTCTGTTAATATCTAATATAGCTGAATACATTACCAGCTACTTAGTTAAATTATATTATACAAGCTAAATTTATAGCCTTCCTATTTTTATTTACAACCAAATATAATACAACCCATAAAGCATAGCCAGAAGCAACTTTTGCTTACTTCACTATAAATAATAATAAACCACAAATGTTTTCTTGAGAAATTCCATAAATGCTATTATTAATCATAGAAAATGTTATTCATTTTAAATTTGCTTTAAGAAGCCCTAAGATCGGGCAATAACTTTAGACCCGATGATAATTTCTGACATTCATATTTATGAAATAATGACACTAAAGTGTTCATTTGAAATAATAGCAGTTTTAAAAATAGGCAGAGGCTGGTTAAAATGCACAAAGAGCAGGTATTTACAGCATGACTTAAAAAGAAGTTCTTCTCACTTGCCAGCCAGTCGTTCAAGGGAGAAAATGAGTAAAAGCAACATTTCGTGAGATCCTTCTTATGCTACTCACTATATGTCTCAATTCCTCTCAAATGTCATTGAATGATTCAGTTTTAGATATTCCTAGTAAGAAATAATTTTCTTTAACAATGGCCTTTATAACTCCATGGCCAATTCACTTAAGCCGCAAATGTAATAGATGAAAAAGAAAAGCCATCTTCTAACTGTGCTCTTCTTTTGTGGTCATTTTCCATTAATGGCATCACAGCATCTAATTTTCCAAACTTAGATCTTTAGAATCATGATTGTATCTTCCCTTTCTCTGCTCTGTGCAGCCTTCCATCCCCATTTAAACAACTAGAATCATGCATTCTCTTCTTCCTTTCCAACTCTCCAAACAACTTAGCCTACTTGTGGAAGCTCTGTGTACCACTGTATTTCTTTCATGTATTCAGTAAAGTTACTGAACGTCTATACTATAACTACATACATTATAGGAACTGGAGTCGGATAAACCAAAGGTTGATTCCTGACCCCACCATTAAGCAGCGTGTGAACTTCAGGAAATGATGCCGTGTCTCTAAGGCATAATTTCCTCCTCTGTAAAACAGAGGCCATAGTGATACTGATCTCCAGGTGCTGGTGCAATGAAGTAAGTGAATGCACGGAAAGCGGATCAGACGGTGCCTGCCACAGGCCAAGCGCTGTATGAATACTCTCCTTCTTCCTCCTCAATACCACCTTTGTATTTCTGAACTAATACTTTCTGCCTTACATTGAGTTATTTATGGTCGCGTCTCAGCACGCCTACGGGATTTTCAAAGGTACACAAGATTCATCTCTATATTCTCATCATTTAGTGTAGTATCTTGCACAGCTAGGAGTTCAAACCATGTTTCTCAAATGTATTAATGCCAACATGCTTTGCTGACAATTCAATCTTGACGTGTTCTTTTCTAGGTAATGAAAGGCTCTATGCCTTTTTCATGTTCATTTTTGCTCACTGAGAATCTACATGAAGAAAAAATGGATAGAACTTGAAAAAATGAGCCAGTTAATAAGTTGATAATTCAGTTTTTTTAAAAAAAATCTTATTTATTGAACTTAATTTATTGTGTGTGTGTGTGTGTGTGTGCACGCGCACGTGCACGTGTCTCCTAGAATCAGTAATCACATAATTTTCTATCCTCTGGTCTATAATCATACATTTTTACAGAGGTATTAAGCAGGAAACTGTCAGTGTTTAACTCCATTCCTATTAAAAAAAAAAAAAGATCAATTGTTAGAGTCCTCAGTTGAATTTTATCTATTATGGATATGAAATAGGATGAAAAACCAGGGTACCAAGGATGCTTATATAAGGAGTAAATAGATGAGCAACATATACAACTGGGATAAATAAATAAATAAATAAATAAATAAATATATATATATATATATTTTTTTTTTTACTGTTTTTCTCTCTGGATCATTCTGCTCTTTTCCCTTATGTATCATTTTATTTTATTTCAAACCTGTCCATTCTTTGATAAATGTTTGAACTGAGAATTGCAAAATACATTGTTTGAAAAATTAGATACTACGTCCTTGTGAAAGATAGACACCCTTTTATCAAACACAAATATTATGGCAACCTCTGCCCAAGAAGGAAATAGGATAGAGAGTCCACTTAATTTCCTTTATAGTTAAAGAAAAAACAAAAAACATGAGATCAAGAAACCAAATTCTTGTGGGTTTCTTATTGACTGTGACAATGCAAAGTATTAACGGCGAACAGGAATCAACCTCCCTCCCAAAAATAATTAATGCTGTCTCTCAGCTTTTTTACTTTCTTTAGGAAGAAAAAGGATGTGGATTCCTTCCTTTCCTCCTGGCCTCCGTCCCTGCCTTCTCTCTTTCTTCCTTTGTCTTTTCTTTATTTCTTCCCTTCCTTCCTTCCTGCCTTCCTTTCTGATGTCTTGACTGACACACTCAGAACATTTTAGGTTTTATATTCTTATTCATAGGTGTAAAATCTCTATGAAAATAATGTATTTCTTCAATAAATCATATTTTATTCTCTAATAATTCCAAAGTGCTCTTAAGAATACCTAATATTTGATGTAGATTTTTTTCTTAAGAAATACATTTTAGTGGGTGTTTATGGATATAATAATTTGAATTTGTATCAAAATAGAATTGAGAGTTTTCTTTTCCAATTATTTATTTCTGTGTGTGTGCAAAAATGTGTTCTGTAATATTAGTCACTCTCCCCGCTGGTCTGTAAAAATACATCCCCTTTTTCTCTGAAGTCCTAATTTAAACGCCAACTCTCCTGGATCTTTCATGAGACTTACTGTTTCGTGAGACTACCTCTGTTGTGCCTTTGTTGTTTACCCATTATATGTGCTTGTTGCCCTGTCAGGCTGCAATTTTTTGAGGAACTTATTTATCCTTGCATACTAAACAGTATAGGCTCATGTACACAATGCTCTGCAATTTACTGAACTGAATGGAATATGATGCAGCCTTTCTTTAATTCCTTTTCTCCTTCATGAAGTTTTCCTCATTTGGATATGAAACCACAGAATACAGCACATCGATGAAATTTTCAGACCATGTTTATATTGAATAAGTTTGACAGTGACACTTGCCATTTAATTTTTTTTTAATTTAACCTTTAAAAAAATAACTTCAAGCATACTATTAATACTGGGTGTGTATCTTTGTGTACATGTCTTAAAAACAAGGATATTCTCTGACATAACCTCAGAATAGGCATTACATTCAAGAAATTTAACTCTTATAGTGGGCATGGAGACGCATCCTCCTGATAAGGAAGGAAAAACGTGCTGCCACCGATGCTGGGAGAGGGTCAGCAGCCTAACCTAGTTAACTTGTTCAGGGCTTACTTAACTGCAAAGAGCAGCCTTGAGCAAGGGCACGGCCATCCTGGGGCAGTCCGCAGTCAGTGACCAACCAGCAAAGGGGCATAAAAGTCCAGCCATTTTGGCCTGATGTGGGTTAAGCCTGAATGGTTACGCTCCAAAGCTCCCCCCAGAATTGAACAAGGTTTTGTCATTAAACCTGCGTTGCTTTTTGACTTCATTCTCCACCCAGTCCTTCAACAGGGGTTGATTAAGGGTTATTTCTTTCCTGGGAAAATGGCAATTACTTATGCCTTTAGTTTTCGACTAGATATCTTTTGACAAGAAAGGAAAACTAAAAAGCTTCCTCCAATGAACTAGCTGGATTATATACACACACTTCGTGGGGAAGATGTCTCACCGTCCACATAATTTTACTGCTCACCTTTCTTGATGTAGAGCCAGAGATTATACTTTTCATCCCTCCTTGTGTATAGGAAGGACCAATAGAATATGCGTGGAGATGACTTTTTATCTTTCATACTTCATTCCCTGATCTACCAGCTGAAGGACTTATAGGAATCATAGATCTTATGGCAAGAGATCCACAACCAGGAAGATGTTGGAGTCTATGACTCATCACAAGGAAGGCTACCTGTTAATGAGAACGACTTGCAGTGAATTATTACCTGAGCAAGAGAAGAAATGTCTTTTATTTTAAGCCCCCGAGATCTCGGCCTTATTTGTCATAGCAGTAGGTGCTATGCTAATTCATTCATACAAATGCACACTTTAGCATGTGACATACACATATGCAATTAAAAAGCTTTTCTGTTTTGTAAATTTTTGCTTCTGATCCCAAGAACTTTCTGACACAAAATACACAGCTGCAGTTAACTTTAGTTTTCATTTGAAAATTAACTATTTACATGTACGAGAAATGCTTGTCATTTCAATACATAATTGTAACAGCCCTTATCATACAATTTGGTAACTGCTGGTATCTCTTAATAGTATAGAAAAATACAAATATCAAATGATTTCATTTATATGTGGAATCGGAAAAGATGAAGCAAATGAAAAACACAACAAAACAGAAACAGAGTCATAGACACAGAGAACAAACGGGTGGTTGCCAGAGCGTAGGAGAGTGAGGGGAATGAGAGAAATAGGTGAAGGACATTAAGAGGTACAAACTTGCAGTTACAATATAAATGAATTACGGGTATGAAATGTACAGTGTGGGGAAGAGTCAATAATAATGTAATATCTTTGTATGGTGACAGATGGTTACTAGACTTGCAGGGGTGATCGTGTTGAAATGGATAGAAATATCGAATCACTATGTTGTACACCAGGATTTAATAGTGTTGTCGGTCAATTCTACTTCAAAATCAAACAAACAAACAAACAAAAAAAACCTCAAAGAAAATGATATTAGATTTGTGGTTATTAGAGGCAAGGGACAGGAGGAGGAGAAATTGGATGCAGGTCATCAAAAGGTACAAACATCTAGCTATAAGATAAATAAGTACTAGAGATGTAACATGCAACGTGATAAAGATAATTAACACTGCTGTCTGTTATATATGGAAGTTGTAAAGAGAGGAAATCCTAAGAGTTCTCATCACGAGGAAAAATATTTTTCTTTTACTTTTATTTTGTATCCATAGGAGATGATGGGTGTTCACTAAACTTCTGGTGGTAATCATTTCATGCTGTATGTAAGTCAAATCATTTTGCTGTACACCTTAAACGTATACAGTGCTGTTTGTCAATTATATCTCAATAAAACTGGAAGGAAAAAATATTTACATATATTAAAAATGCTTATCATCTCAAAATACATAATTGTAATGGTACTATGCCATTTGGTAATTGCTGGCACCTTGTAACAGTACATAATCTCCATAAGGTAGGAGCCTTCTCTCCCTCACAGTTGTTTTCTCAGTGCCCAATACACTGCTCACTAATTGTTTGAATAAATAAAATTCATTCCATTTCTGTATACTTAATCTTTTACCTAAAAAGTATAACTTTTGCTCTGAAATGACATATTACAATAATACAAATATAATTTAATAAGTTCTCGTTGATTTCTTCTTTCAGATAAGTGCATATAATTATGTACTTATAAATATAATGGCACAATAAATATTGTCAGGATGAATCACCTCTAAAACAACTAAAGAAGCCTAATCAAAAGAAACCCATTTTTTTTTTTTTGGTTATACTTGTAATTATTGGCCATACAGCTGACAGTCAGGAATTGATCTGTAAAAATTAATATAAAGTGACACATTTTAACAGTGTGTCACTACAGTGATAATGTAAATAAACATTTTACTAAAAATATGTCTGATTATTGAAGGTAATTAAAATAATATTGTTCTCACTTATATAGGCATGAAATCCAACATCTTTTTCATCTTCCTAAATGAAAGATACTTTTGAGAGAAAATGGGTAAATTTAGTAGGTTAATTTGGTAGATAAAGTTGGTAGGTTATTCCACACTTTACAAAAATTCTGATATGTCTTCTTAGCCTGGGAGGATACAAAAGCAAAAATAAACTTTTAATATTTCCTGTGGGATTGTGTTCCTACAATTATTACATTTGAGTCTCATTTAAAATTCTCTTGGACAAATCAGCATATTCACAGTAACTTTAATAAAACTAAAGTTCTCAGAGATAACATTTATTTATTAAATGTTAAGTGAGTTGCAATTAGAAGTCATCCAAGGACCTCTCCATCTAAATATTTTGGTCCAGTTGATCCCATAGGATCACGTATTTTAGTGATACCCAGCCATCAGCTTACTTCTCACCTTGATTCTCCTTTAGAGCAACATTTCCCAATGTCTGTTTTGCAGTGCAAAATAATACATTAGCATAAGGAAAATTCCACGTTTAGGACAAAATATCTGTCCAGAGCAATTTAACAGTTTTTCTGTACTTTATTAACCACAGAATCTTTTATTTTTTAAATTAATGGGGAATAATTTTACATGGACTGCACTTTAAAAAAAGGAAAACTATTCCAGAATCATGCTTTCTGTATAATTTGCATCTCTACCTAATTTCTGGGGAATCCTACATTTAATGTGAATCTCTACTATATGGTGACAGGTTTTTTTAAACTTTAATCAGAATAATAACATTCTTTATTCACTGACATTGCACGCTCAAACTCCATCTATGATTAAGCTCAATTATAACATTTACATATAAAGATAGAAACTCCAGTCTTATGATAATTCTATGGAGGTTACATCTGTGATTTTACCATTTCCCCCTTATCACCTTCTGTTGTGATTAGAATTACAAGTTGTACATCAATCTGAGAGCCCTCTGCTGACTGATGGCATAACATCAATTCCTTATCTCTCTCTCCTCAGCCTTTTTGGCAGCTTTTGAAATCCAACAACCTCTATTTTTATACTTGGCCTCTTTAACGTCTGTCAAACAATTCTTTTTTAAATTCCCTCTTTCTCTAATTTTTAAACTCTTTTCCTGAGTCCTCTTCTTCCTATTATCCTCTAACATTGAATACTGTTATATGCTCAGTTACACCTTCTCTACATTCATTTGTCTGTTTGTTCATCCATCCATCTATCCATTCATTCCGGTCTTGTGGTTTACTCTCACTTTACAGCACCAAGGACAGCGACCACAAGACAGTGTATTTCCTAAATAGCACCAAGACAGAGCACCTCTCCTGATGAAAGGTATGAATTCTCAAGTCAGCCAGATCTGACTTCACCTTACTTCCCCTGGCTTAGTTAAGTGTGACATAATGACATCAGAGAGTTTTTGTGAGAATTAAATGAGATGAAGAATATGATCAGAAAATTCAGTGAGAAGTAAGCCTCTGATGTCTAAGGCAGTGCACACTCAATATTTACTGATTAATATTAACTCTATTCTAAACTGCACATGTTCAACTAAGCAAGCTGTTCCCTAGTTTATATGTTTTGGGGGATATGAGCACTACCTAAACTGTGAAAACAGCTTATTTCCTCTCAGTTATTATTTTTTAAATGTAAACATATATTAAAACATCTAAAAGTACATTATAAATATTTTATAAGCTGACTTTCTACGTTCCTAACATTTGGAGAGTACTGGCCTACATAAATTGTTAACATCATCAAACTGAAAAAATTTACACATGATTAATGAAAATGATTAAAACATTTACCACCTTTTTCCTAAATCTTTAATTACTGTAAATTGCTGCTTTATCTAACACCATTGATAAAACCTTAGTTGTGTGAATTTAGTTTTAATTTATCCTAATGCTTTATACTTTGTATACAAAACTTTTTCAAGTAATGTGTAATTAATTTTTTGTTTCTAAAACTTAACCTTGGCTGACATAAAAAGAAATTATTTGTTTATATTCATCTGTTTTAAAACACTAAATATTTTTATGATAATAATAAGGTCAGGAATATTTTTTGTTTTCTTTGTTTTAACTTGATAAAGAAACTGCAGAGAGGAAAAATAAAAAAGAACCACTGCTTCTTTCTGACTTTTCCTAACTTTTATTCTTTTTCTCCATTCCTACTGTTATAAAAACAGAGCCCTTAATGAAGCATCAGTCTAAAACATCCATTCAAATTGATCTAGGACTGACATGGCATATAGCTAGGGACCAGGTAAAATAAACAGAGGTGAGATCACTGTGAACATCTTTTCAACAATCATAAGACATTTGCTCATTTTCTTTACTGAAACATTCTAACATTTTTCACCTCTTTCACATAAATGCTGAAGCTGATTTTATGGTGCTATCTATCTTAAAGCTGACTTGTTAAAATAGCCATCATATATAACTTGCAAGTTTAGATTTAAAGAATTCCTGCTCTCTAAGGGTACTTTCAAACAAGTTACAAGATACAAAGAACATACTTTTAACAAAACATGATGAAACAGAACTTAAAGACTTTAAATTGTGATTTAAAGTCATTTGAACACTGATTCACTTCTCAATATTTTTGAAATATCTCCCATTGTCAGGCAGTATGTTAGGGTTTGAGAATAACCAGACAAATTGGAGACTATTCTTTCCTAGACAGTCACAATGTAGCAGGAGAAAGAAAACAGTATGATAGATTGAAAGACGAACCATTGGAACAGAGTTATGTACTGTATATATGTCCAAAAGAGATATGTACGGAGTGTTATGGGGGAGCACAGAAAATATCTCACAGGCACACACACACACAGAGATTTTTAAAAAGGCAAGGACAAGATAATTTCAAACGGAAATTATCCTTTATCGGGCTATTTAAAGAGAAGATGAAAATTCAGAAATCTCTCCTGGATTAGAGGGTCAGGACATATAAGCCAAGGGAATAACAACTTCAATGACAAGGACATGTGAAAGGTCATGGTGTGGTCAAGAAACTGCAAAATGCATTACCTGTATATGACTTCAGTGAAATAAACGTGGAGGGGTAAATGTTATCCAGAATCTTAAGCCATCTGTTCACTCTTCCATGGAAAGCTTGAGAAAACATAGATATTCCTCAAATGGCCATTTTATGTAGTCTTTGACAAGTAGGAGAAAATTCTGTCTCTTGTCTGAAAATGTCATTCAAAGAATTCTGCAAGAATAGACGCTGTTCTTGGACTCTTAAAAGCAAAGTACGTTGAATGAATTTTCAAGGTCTGAGTCTGTGGGCAGAAGTTTTTATCAGGATATCTAAGATGAAACAAAGCTGAGGAGATTTTTTTTTTTAATTTTATTCTCTTAGGTAGGAGATGGTTTGAATAGGAAAGTTTTGAGGAAAATAAAATGGGTGATATTGATTGCAAGGCGCTTAAATCTAAATGATTATGTTTGGAGAATTATATCAGTTAGAGACCATAATTTAAATGGGGTGGTAGGGAAATGGACCCCTTAATTAAGTCATATAAAATAGAATTCAACAATTTTTAGGAGGTTCCTATCTCTCTGGCCCTCTCTTCCATTTTTCAGACCCCAGACACCCACTCAAGAACAGATCCACTCAATGGAGATACTGATCATCTATTACTTTTCTTTCTAATCTCAGGGCCTTATGTGTGGAAGTCACAGATATGTGTTAAACTGAACTTAATATATTGCCAGGATATGACTGTATTGTGGAGGCAAACAATCATGTTAGCAATAAAGTTTTTAACTAGATATTACCTAGAAAGACGACTCAGAAACAACCTCTTTTTATATTTTGTCCAGTCCAGTGTGGTGCAGAGGAAAAAACAAAAGAATAACAACAAGATAAAGAGGAGGATTTGAGTCCTTTGTGGGCTGAAGCCTGGCACTTTCTCTCTCTCGCTTAAGGGAGATGACAATATGGCAATACTCAGTTCAAAGGTGTCAGGGAAATATATAACTGGTGGACATATGGACATGCGGCAGCAGAAATGCTGAAAAAGTAAGCAAAGGACAAAATGTGAAGAACATTCAAAGTTCTTCTCTAGATTAAAAATCCTGAACTCATTAGGCTCCAAAGAGTGAGAGAGAGAAAATCCGTATTTAATTTTGAAAGAATGGCTTTCTAAGGCACTATAAATATAAGAGGTATAAAAATGAAATTTCTATGGGTTTCTTTTATCTTAGAAGGTAAAATACTGTTTTAATATTTTTAGTACATGTCATAAAATATTTGCTTTTAGTTCATATTCCACATACACATATAGGACTTTGAATAAATTACATGTTTCAAAAAATCAAACCTTGCCCATGTACCATCACATTTCAAAGGTGAGCATCTAACAAAGTATAAGCCAATTTAAGAAAATTCACTTTGGCTATTTAAATCCAAGGTACACAAAAAAGTACTTTAAATTAAACATCAAATTCATTTTATGTTTCTCTAAAGTCTCAAAAAAATGAGGAAAGACTAAAAACTGAATACCATTCATTAAAAGCTATCAGTTATACTAATTACTTATGTTAGTTAAAAATTATAAATTTTAAAAGTTCATTTTACTTTATTTTATTTTATTTTTTTAATTTTTGCAGTACACAGGCCTCTCACCGTTGTGGCCTCTCCTGCTGTGGAGCACAGGCTCCGGACGCGCAGGCCCAGCGGCCATGGCTCACGGGCCCAGCCGCTCCGCGGCACGTGGGATCTTCCCGGACCGGGGCACGAACCCGTGTCCCCTGTTCGTGCGGTTGGGAGTCGGCAGGCGGACTCTCAACCACTGCGCCACCAAGGAAGCCCTAAAAGTTCATTTTAAATACCTTTAGATTAAGTAGAAGAACATACATCTTCTCCAGTTTTGTTCTGTTAACTGTTTTTCTTAACAATATACAGATATATCAGAATCATTCAGATATGTTTTACCTGAAACATTTCTAAGTGACAGCATTATCATACATACTCTCTCTACTAAATGTATTCACATTGTTGATGTGCTTACAACTGTTCTCTTTTTATCTATCAGAACTTAGGTTAACGTATAGTATACAGTCCAACTTAAGAGCTTAGATTATTTGATTTAGTAAAGAAAGATACTGTTTTCCTGGTACACCTATTTGAAATAATAAAACCTTATAAAGAAACCTTAGTACTTCAAAATAATTAAATTTAACAAAAATTAATGAGTAATTTTTAGGTCTTAATTCACAAGTGTCTATAACCCAACTCATAATTACTACTTATTAAATCTGTTGAGTATTTATCAATGCTCTTTTTATTCTGCCCACATAATGACTATAAAGTTTCCCTTAGAAGGTAAGTCATGAATATTGATTGAATTAGAGATTATGTGATAATTGTAAATATGCAGATATAGAAAATGCTTTGTTTTTAGTTTCAAAGAGACAAGAGTCAGAATTCAGTTTAGGGTTGTATATTTTTATCATACCACTGTACTACTACCGTGTAACTTTATTTTTAAGTATGAAGGACACTATATGGTTTTTGTACATTGAACTATGCTTTTGGAAGATGTTACAATCCTTTTCAATGGGATATAGATTTTACTTAAAATAAAAATCTCAAATAATTGTCTTTCACTCATAATTTTGTGTGTCAGGCTGTTTTATGCTCTGACAATGAAAAAAAAATCTTTGAATTGACATTGTTCTGTTGAAAGGAATAATTATGTTTCTTTCTGTAAGCCAGCATAATATTTGTACATTTTGGACTAATCACCAAAGAAAAGTGTGTCATCCCTAAGGTTCATTGGGGTCCTAACCACGAAACGTTTTGATAAATTAGCATCTCCTTGAAACTGCCCATTGAGTATAGAATCCTCAGTCATTACAACCAACATCACCCTAAAACACTCAAAGAAGCAGGACCTTACTCATCACACAAGGCAGTTGTCTACTATGACAACATCAAGCTCTAATATTCTCATTATAAAATCCGTACCTTCCATATTCAACATCACCAATCCCTGGGGATATCAGGATAGAGCCGGACAGCTAGTGAAGATTGCTTCTCAGAAGTAAACGCCTAGTCAAGAGAACCCAGACCTACCCTTTTGTCTTCGAGTCATCCTATTTACTGTGATGAGATTGTCATCTTATCCATTTACTGGGTTGGCCAAAAAGCTAGTTCGGGTTTTTCTGTAACATCTTACGGAAGAACCCGAACAAACTTTTCGGCCAACCCAGTACAATGGTGAGATTATTATTACTTTTCAAAAAAACTGAAAGATAGTAACAAACATTTTATTCATTTATCTCTCCATTTAATCTCTGCTTAATTAAATTAAAACATTTTAATTAATTTATTTCTCTTGGCATGATCTACTTGCATAAGAGAATTTAGATACACTTGAAAACTACACTAAACTCTTTGAAGCTACTAGTTCCTATTCCAAAGCAGTCATTTTTACCTTAATTTGGTGCAGATTATACACTGGGAGAAGTACATAACAAATACTTTTATATAGACTTTTTTCCCATACTCAAAGTTATCTTAAATTAATATTTCGTATCTATGTTTTATATATATATATATATATATATATATATATATATATATATATATAT
>NW_021703773.1:32564255-32663139 GCF_005190385.1 Monodon monoceros | reverse complement strand
ATATATATATATATATATATATATATATATATATATATATATATATACTTCTTAATTCCTAAGTTTCTAATGTAACTATAATTTGTCAGGAGTTTATCAGGTATAAATGTTGTATTATTATAATCTATGTTTTCAATACTTGGCATGCTTATCCTATTTAAACTTGCAAAACTGCCAGTAAGTTTAAATTCTAAGTAAACTTCAATCCTCCATGTTGCATTCATTAATCAGTGATAATTTACACTAATATAAGTTCATTGATCTTTTCTTCAGGCTCTCCCTTGTGAGTAATTTCATCCTTTAGAACACATTATTAGATACATTAAGCAGTGGTATTCCACTCCAACAAATGAGCCTGGCTTCTCTGCTGGAGAAACACCCAATTAATAATGACATATAAAGTGATTTGTATAATTTTTCATATTGTAACATCTAATTTATCACAATCCTGGAAAAAAATCCATGGTAGCCATTCAGAGATAAATAACATCATCAGAAAATGCACATCACTACAATATTGATTAAATCAACTGAGATCAACATTTATTTCTCGTGTTTCTCCTTAACTATACTTGACATGAAACTTTGGCTTCTTTAGGTAAGTTATACAGCGAACATTTAAAAACGCTCTTGACTTAAACCTTCAATTCATTAAAGCAATTTTGAGGTTTTTACTTTGGAAAGTTTTCACTGACTTTATTAGTCTTAAGTGTGCAGTCTCAAAAAGAAAACCAAGCAGAACATGAACAACCAAAATAACTACTTCGTGCCCTCTATTGCTAAGAATTGTTTCTTTTTTGCTTTCATAAGTCTGTTTTTTTTGTTTTTTTGCGTTACGCGGGCCTCTCACTGCTGTGGCCTCTCCTGTTGCGGAGCACAGGCTCCAGATGCGCAGGCCCACAGGCCATGGCTCACGGGCCCAGCCGCTCCGCGGCATGTGGGATCCTCCCGGACCGGGGCATGAACCCGCGTCCCCTGCATCGGCAGGCGGACTCCCAACCACTGCGCCACCAGGGAAGCCCCATAAGTCTGTTTTTAACTTAACACATATCATGACCACAGGGAGAAAAAGTTATTACAGTGTTATTATTTTTTCATGCTGTTTCACATTTTTGAAGAAGAAATTAAATACTACTGCTACCATTACTACTACTACTAGAAAACCAGCACCTTAAATTTATTGTATTATTTGAATCTAAACAACTCTGTGAGGAGCACAGTGAGATAAGATTTTGTGATATGATGCTATCCCTCCCCTTCTTGCATTTCTTTATACCCTGTCACCTTCCACCAATTTATTCAGTAGCATTCATTGCCTCAACCAAGGGAGAGATGAAAGATGGGGAAAAGAAACCACTTCAAATTCCAAAATTTAGGCTCTTGTAATGCTAGGTTCTTGACACTAGACGAGATAAAGACTAAATTCCCGACTTGATAAATGACCCACATGCAAGGAGTAGCGGCAGAAGGACAGCAAATAGAACACAGGCGCGGAGGAAGACCAGGGAGAAGCAAATTCCCTCCTGCAGGGAAGCCACAGATCTGGCAGGTTCCCAGAAATCTCCACACTGGGCACTATCTCCACATCTGACTCACCTCCTAGACCCAGCTCAGAAAGGTTTACAGACAGCAGCAGGATCCCACAACACTAAGACCTGAGGTTCGTGCGGTTGGGAGACCGGCTGGGACAATCACCGCTGTGAACGGATCATCAAAGGACCAGAGGAAACGGGAATATCTTAGCAGGTTTTCATGTGATTTCATTGATCCATTCATATACCAAATACCTATTCAACACTTACCAAGTTGCAGGCACCTTTCTGATGGTGAGGTTACAGCAGGGATAAAGCAAACAAAAAGACTCTGCAATCGCACTTTTCTTATACATTTCCTAAGGAACAAGAATAACCAGAATGCTGGAGAAGCTCCTCCTAGGTGGGAAAAATTACTTCAAGAACCAAATGGATCTGAGCGGCTCAAGGAGTGCACTGTTGTATATACTGGGAGCCCATAAAGCTCTTCATGTCAGTCAACGCACCCGTCCCCCAGCTGCTAGGAGTGTCAGCCTCTGAGGACATACTACTGGGTCTCACGCTGGGATTAGCCCCCAGCTACAGAAAACTGCCTCTTCTGGTATTACACCCCCTCCCAAGGGCGGCCTGTGGCCGATGACTGGCCAAGGCCCGATACTCAGCCTCACAGTCCCAGCGCGGGACAACTCTGGAAGTCCATGCCAGCTGCAGAGTTCCCGGGAGAATCAGTTGCAGTCACTTTGCAGACAAGCCTCTTCTGCCCACCTGCCTTCTGCACTTCCTTACAGGTGTATCTCCTGAGAGCACTGCCCAAGGCCAAGTCCCCTTCTGCACTCAACTCACCATCACAGAGTCATTTCTAGGGAACCCAGTCTAAAACACAGGGCTCAAGGGTCAAATGAGTTGAGTCCTGAGGACTCCAAGGCAGCTGTGAATATTGCTGAAAGGAAAGAGAAGTCTTGCGAAGACAAAAGACCTCTGAGCTCCTACTTAACTCCTAATGGTGGAAATGTGCTCACAGTTTGACTGTAGCTCCTGGGAATCCTCTTGACCTCTGCCTGTATGCCCCGCAGAGGAGCCCCAGCGAGGACCAGCTCTGACCCCAGATCCTACAACTGGCTGGCCCCATGCCCGCCAGAATTTAGATGCAATCCTGGCAGAATAGATGTGGTATGAATCCCCGATTTTCAGATGTGAAGTTTCTAACATCCACAGGGCTGGGAATTATATTGGAAAGTAACTATTGTAATAAAATAATAAGGAAACCTACTTTAAACATCTAATCTGTTGACAGAAATGTGTGACAATTATAAAAATGGATATTGCTCATTTTGCAAATGGAGAAACTAAATTTATATATATATATATATATATATATATATATATGTAACTCACACAAGTTCATCTTTATCAAAAATGTCAGAGAAAGATTGGGACCCGGGACCATCCGCCTCCAGCCCTCATTCTTATCCCCATGGAGTATCAAAGAGTTAAATAATTATTCTCGTTATCCAAAAACAGTATTGTAAGTATCTCTAGTTTTCTATTTATGACTTTTTTTAGGGATTTAAAGCAATGTAACCAATGTTTTCTCATAACACATATATGAAATCTTCTCTGATTAACAGAGACCTACACATTTTTATTTAAATATTTTCTTGCACTTAGAGCTTTTAAAGATTGAGAGCAGTGGGTAGGGTTAAAATTTCCAAATGCCTTTTCTGAAAATTTAAATATTTAAAGGATCAGGTAAGCACTGCCTGCTTTAATTTTTTTCTTTTACTTCGTTTTTCTCTCCATAAATGAAAGGCTTTATCTGTGTCTATTTTCTTCATTCACTTCACCCCCAAAAAGGTCTCCTTAAGAGAGAATATAGGAAGCTATCATCCTATTAATATTTCTTCTTCAAATCAGAAGTTTAATGAAAAGAGAAAAAAGATAATGGGTTCTCATAAATTACCTTTGAGCTTAAAAGTTACTTTCAGGATTTCTCATAGAGCAAGATGAAAAGATATTACAATATCTAACCAGAGGAAATGATACTTGCAAACCCTATGAACAATTGCTACCCGCAAGTATTGTAGGATCTTCTTCTTTTAAGAAAAACAAACAAATGTTACCGGTGACTAATGTACAGATAACATTTGTGCTTTCTTATTAAATATACTGGGTGACTGAATTTGTTTCTCTTTTATCAGAATCTGATATGAATCTTTCATTTCTTAATACATTCTTTCAAAAAAGTATTTATCACAAAGTGTTCATGATTTCAGCTTCTTTCAGATTTTCCATGATTTATTAAGATAACCCTTCAAATGACAACTTTTTTTTTTTTCCTTAACTACAGAAAAAGCTAAGTAGATATGTAACAATGCTTTGGAATTGAAACCACTAATCGTACCACACTAATACATAGAGGTCTGTTTCTGTGTGTGTATATGTATATACATATCCTCTTTCACACAGAATGTTAAGTATTATAAAAAAACTATTGAACAATTTATGGCATATTCACCATATTCAGTTTATTAAGCACAAATTAATGTATCTGTGCTTTGAAGAATATAATACCAGATTAACAACATTCAAAGAAGTGAAAACTTGTGATACCTTTCATATACTGTGTATTAACTGATTTGTCAAACATGATGCACTAGAGTATATTTGTGATTGTTTCAATTTATACCTTGGAATTAAAAGGCTACTATTTCTTTATTAGTCTGTTTCATGGTGTTAGGTTTGGGTTTATTTCTAAGTGTTAAAAATATATAAATTATGTGAAATGTCTAAAGAAAAGATAAACTGATGTATCTGAAATGTTATAATTATACTAAAATTAGTATAAGGTTTAAAAATTAATAAAATGAAGGGCCATAACATAAAGATGGTCTTTTGAACAAAATAAAAATGATAGCATTGCAAATACCAATCATAATAATAATGTGGGTCAACTTTGGACCTTCTGGGAGGCAAGGGACAGTTAGACAGTTTGGCCAAGCTTGCATTTACTATAGAAGAGATGAATTTCCATTGCTTTTCCTTTCTTTCTTTTTTTCTTTTCGTTTTATTTGAGAAAAAGACAAGGAGAAGGATGAGAAGGAGAAGATGATTAGAACTTTCTAAGAAGACACCACAAGTATTTCTCTCTGGGAGTTCAGGATGAGCAGAAGACATGCTAAGATGGAGACATGCCTGACTGAAGACTAAAGAATGCTGCCGAAAGGAAAGAGTATTACAATGGTGAAACTGCAAATAAACAAAAATCCAGAATTGAATCCTCTGAGAATTCAAACAGAATGAAACCATTTATTTCCTTGACTACTAGAATCTGCAAGGGCTGTTTGAACCATGAATTCCTAGTCATTTAAACCTATGAAAATTCTGAAATTAAAGGATAGATTCAGGATTCTTAAAAGACTGATAGTAAATAGGACTCGACTGATAGTAACTAAGAGTCTACTAAGAGCAACAGAATTGGGGCAGCAGAAAGGCAACTTAAGATCTACTTTAGTACGGCAGCGTTTCTATGATCTTTTATATATCATATCAAAGGTCTATATCATCTTTTATATAAAAGAACCACATTTTATTTACACATATTTTATATACACATTTTATGTATAATATACAGTGTATATATATATATGAAAAAGATGTGGTTCTTTGATACAAAGCAAAAGTATATGAAATGGTTATCTTTGTGCTCATTAGTAATTAGGCCCTGGAGAAGTGTTGAGATTTAATCATTTAAAATTTTGCTTAAATACAGACAAAGGCCAAACAAATGTTTAAGGAATATTGTGAATGGCTGTATCCAGCCAACTCATTTTATATACAATAAAAGCAAATATCCAAATATCAAAACAGATGTATCCATCTCCCCACTCAACTTCCCATCCTCACATTGTCTTAGTTATTCTAACCAGTTAACAAGTCTAGAGCTTGGAGCTCTGTTTGATTCTTTTTCGCTGCAGATCTCCCAACAATAATTAATTCCATGATTCTATGGGTTCTTCCTTTGAAACAAAAATCAAATGCTCCTGTCTGCACTCTTTCCATTGCTAACACTCTTACTCTGACTTTTCTCGTGTACTTCCGTTGCACCTTCACGGGAAGCTGAATCCTTAGTCTTGAGTCACTCATTACTTCAACTTACACACCACTATGAAATTAATGTTTTTAAAACACTGAAGGCACTGACGATATATATTACTCTTTGACTCTCAGATCACCATATATAATATATATTATATTGTGGGAAAAAAGATTAAAGTAAAAGTAATTATAGATGACAGATGATACACAGAGATATACACACGTGTGTATGTTTGTGTGCACACATTAATCAACTCAGAAAACTTGGTAATCATTTGATCCAAACTACTTAACATATAAGCCACAATAATATTAAGATCTCTATGGAGATACTGAAGTAAGCAATTTGAAAGAAATCATTGTAAACCTGTACCTATATTCCGTCACACATCATAGCATAACCTTATCCAATCTGGGGAAGAACTAAAATATTTAGTGATAAACAGGGACAGATAGGTGGGTACGTAGGTAGGTAGGTAGATACACAGATATATAGATACGAAATATAAAGTGAAATAAAGAAAACTTTTACACTTGCTTGCTTTTATAAAGAAGTCCTGAATTATTCATTCCCATGACAGAAAATAGAGGACAAAAAGGATATTTTGGAAGGGAACAGCAGTGACTTAGAAATAGGACCTAGGGAGGTAATGGGAGTTTTGGCCTCAACCACAGATTTGTTCAAAGTCTGTGGAGTAACCTACCTATTGAAATAAGAATTCCCATTTCATGGATCATTAATTTCTTTTTCAAGTGATTAAGGATGTATTATAGAAGAAAGTCCTACCCAGACCAGGAAGTAGGACATTATAAAGCAGCTTTTCTATTAGGTCACCAAAGGTTTTATCTTGTCTGTTTTTGATCATTTCTAAGCGCTCATGTCTACACGGAAGAAGATTCTTCTTTCTAATTGTTCTCAGTGACAGAAACATTTTTCATTATACTTAAATTTTTTATCTTTTTAAATCTTCAGATCATTATTCCTTGTTCTAAGACCTTAGCCAGCTTAAATAAATCTTCCTTCTCTTTTATACATACCGCTGCAGGTACTGATTTATAGTTATCATATTCCCTCATTTGTCATCATACCTCTTAGCTATATATATTAAATAACATTAATTTTTATTATTAGATCAGAGGCCTTCTTCCTTTTATCATTTTCACTATCTTTTGAGCTGACTCTAATTTTTTAAAGTGACTCTTATGGTAAAGAAGAGATAGGAGTGAAAAGAAAAATACGAGAAGTAATTAAAAGATATATATTTTCATTATAAAAGGCATGGCTTTTATATCGTGGCATCATAACACAACTATCTAATTTTCAATGAGAGCATGAAAAAATTATATTAAGCTGACTTTTGACTTACATTAACATAAAAATTAGTCAATGATTTCAGGTATTTTATAACTGCACACTACTTACTATCCAGGAAGACCCTTAAGAAACACTAATAAATACTGGATTAATAGCATGATTCAAAAAAGTAAAAGGAAGGTATTGCTGTGCACTGATTAGTAACCAGGGGTTTCACCATTCCACCACAGAGCGACCCTTTCCTTTTTGGTATCTGGGTTTTTGAGTCATGTGTGTGTGTTTTAACAGCTGTAGTTATAATATTATAAAAACAGTTATAATGGCTTTAAGACTGCCATTATAGTATTTAGTCTACTGAGTTGGCAAGATTTTTATAAAGAGAAATTAATAAACCAGAATAAACTTCTCTGGAGTTGTTTCAACTTTATTCCGAGCACACACAGCGCAATTTTCATTTGAAGGGCATTTATCATATATTTTTGCATTCCTACAAAGAGACAAAGAGTATTTTGCTACTTACAGGAAATGCAATGGTGAGAAAACATGTTTTCTGCTCTCAGAGTGCTTATATTCTAGTGGTAAAGACTGTAATTAATCAGATAATCATACAAATAAATATTAAGGGTTAACCATGTTAGACGCTTTATAGGTAGATGAGCTTACGAGGCCATTTGCTGTTCTTCTCATGATTTTTCTCACATTACAGCATCTGGAGATGGGTCTATGCAGTTGCTTCCCTGGAAGCTGGAAGCTCCTTAAGAAGAGGCATCAGATCTTCTGTTTCTTTATATCCCTCATAATGTCTAGTACAGATTCCATAGCAGGTACTCAGTAAATACATGTTAAATTGAGTGCAGGTGCGCTCACTGAGGATTTTTTTTTTTTTTTTGGTAACAGCATCAAAGCAGAGTTTGTAGACCACCTGCATCAGAAATACCTGGGGTGCTTTTTAAAAATGCCAGCCCGTATGGATCAGTATCTTTGGTGGAAACAGAGAATCTAAAATTTCAATTAAGTTCCCCAGTGGTTTTCTTGCACACTATTGTTTTGGGAATCACTGGAGCAGAAGATACGGAGCATATGTTTAGAAAATAATTTACTACTTGATAAGAAAAAAGAACTTTACATTTAAGACACTTAGTGTACCAAGTATGAAAATAAAAGATTTTAACATTTTGGGGGGCGGGTATTTCTTTGTATTAAAGTTGAAGCTACTTTACAGGCCCACTATTATCACAGATAATGTTTTTTTCCCAAGGGCCTCAATGAGATTTTCCTATCATGTGTCTATAAGTAAAGAAGCAAATAATACTAACTGCCGACTCAACATCCTTCCTATCTTTCACACTAACAGAGTCCTGATTTTTGTCCTGGGTGACAACGTGCCTACAGAAAAGTAGGAATATCTCCTGGCTACTTTGCAGCAAGACGTATCCCTGTGACCTGGCTGTGGTCAATGGTCAGAAGTCACTCAGAACACATGGAATAGAAGTGAACACACACGTCCAATGGTAGAGGGGTAAAAAGGTGCCTGTGATGTTGATAACAACGTGGAATGTATGTCAGACTTCTCATCACCGGACTCTTTGTTATGTGAGAAATATACACCCTTTGATTGTATAAACCACCACGACAGGATATATATCCTTGCATTCTTACAGATATCCCCAAACAAGACATTTTTGGTAGGCAGAATAATGGTCTCCCAAAGATGTCTCCATCATAATCCCTGGATATGTCACATTACATTGAGCTTGCAGGTGGAATTAAGGGGATATGAGATTATCCTGGATTATCCGAGGGGGACCAATGCAATCACAAGAGTCCTTAAAAGTGGAAGAGGGAGGCAGAAGAAGCAGAGTCAGAGTGAAGCGATGTGAGAAAAACTGGACCAGCCATTGCTGGGTTCAAATACAGAAAGGGGTCAGGGGCCAAGGAATGTGGGTGGCCTCTAGAAGCTGGAAATGATAAGAAATAGCCACCTTAATTAAAATTCTCTCCTTATCCAAGTTGGTGCTACTTAAATACTACACTCTAAATATAAACACAGACTTAAAAGAGGAAACAGAATACCCAGCAATTATGTCCACATTGTTTAGAGTTTAACTTGCACCAGACAAAAGAATTATATTTTCCAAACTGACGCAATCTCCTGATTACTTTCTAACACTTTTGATCCATGAACTGACTGTCATTGTGGATGAGGAATACAATGCACAAGAGAACAATCTAGAAGTAAGTGATTTGGCTTGAAGAAAGAAAAAAATTCAGTTTCCAGGCTAGAAATATTTGACTAGTCAATCACATGCACATGAATTTACAAATAAGAAACATGAAACAAAAAAATGTTCAGTTCACTTAAATATTTTATGAATGATCTTTATCTGTGTTGCTTTTTTGTCAGGACTTAACACAACTTGCATAAATTGTATTACCAGTTTTTTGTTTTCATTTACGTTCTCATAAACTCCTACATTTTGAAAAGTTTCTTCACCAGGGAAATGCAAATTCAAACAATAAAATACCATTACACACCTATCAGAATGGCCAAAATACAGAACACTGATAATAAGAAATGCTGTTGAGGATTCGGAGAAACAGGAACTCTCATTCATTGCTGGTGGGAATGCAAAACGGTACAGCCACTCGGGAAGACAGGCTGGCTGTTTCTCACAAAGTTAAACATACTCGCATCGTAAGACACGGATTATACTCCTTGGAATCGACCCAAAGGAAACGAAAACATATGTCCACACAAAAATCTGCATATGGATATTTATAGCAGCTTTATTCATAATTGGCCAATTTTGGAAGCAACCAAGATGTCCTCCAGTAGTTGAGTGGATAAGTAAACTGTGGTACATCCAGGCAATGGAATGTCACTCAGCACTAAAAAGAAATGATCTATCAAACCATAAAAAGACATAGAGGAGACCTAACTGTATTTTACTCTGTGATAGAAGCGAAGATGAAAAGGTCATATACCATTTGATTCCAACCTTGTGACATTCTGAAAAACACTAAACTATGGAGACCATAAAAAGATCAGTGGTTGCCAGGGGTGGGAGAGGGGGGGAGAGATGAATAAGCAGAGCATAGAGGAGTTGTAGGGCAGTGAAGATACTTTGTATAATATTATAATGACGGATTATGCTATACATCTATCCAAAACCATAGGATGTACAACATCAACAGTGAACCCTAAGGTAAACATGATGTGTCAACATAGGTTCATCCTTGGTAAAAAGTCTACCATTCTGGTAAATGATATTGATAAGGGGGATGCTCTGCACGTGTAGAGCAGGGGAATATATGGGAAACACCTGTACCTTCTGCTTAATTTTGCTGTGGACCTAAAACTGCTCTAAAAAAGTCCATTAAAATAAATGAAAAGTCTCTTAGGCTAAACCCTAGATACCAGATGTTAAATCTATCTTTTTTCTCATAACCTAATCCCTTGTTCTGGAATTAATCTCAGAACATATTTGTTATCATAAAAAAATGCAAGATCATTAAAGAATTTAAGGGTTTTTTAGGACTATTTATCAAGACATGAAGTCATTGATTCATATTCAAAAATTTATGCATGGAATAGTTTATTGTTATTTTATAACCTAGTTAAACGGGTTTGGCAAATCTTCTCACTTTCTCCTAGAGGTTTCATGTTCCAAGGTAGAAAGAATTTTAGAAATCAAGTGGACAGACCCTTTCTTGTAATGTTGAAGAGACTGAATCTGGGAGATTTAAGATGTTAACATCACTAAGATAGTCAGTATTACAACCTTGGTTATAACCAGTATTATAACTTCACTACAGAAACCTACAGACCATTACTCTTTCTCAAAGGCAGCTCTACTTTTGGACGTCAGTGTCACTGATATGCGTTCTAAGAAAAGATAAGTGAACTTTTTAAATTTACAAGTAAATATTTCAGTTAAGGCATCAATTTAGAAGCATTCACTGTGTGTGACTTTACTAAAAAGGGTATATACTTATGGGTGACAAATTCAAAGATTTTTCTTACACACAAGATAATTTATCATAATAAAATAAACAAATTAGCTAATTCTTTTGAGTTCACTCTGTAGACACTGCCACAGTCCTTTGATCATGCTATAGACAATGAAAGCCAATGGAAATCACCCTGTAAACTACTCTTCTTGTTTATTTAAATAACCTGGGCTATCACTGAACATTTGTATCATATTTCTAAGTTCACCATTATACTCATAACTAAAACAAACAGACAGTAAAAAATAAAACAGTGGAACCTTATAGTTACAAATACTATAGACTTCAAATTAACATAAAGCCTTATCACTTGTAATACTGGGTCAGATACTGAACTATTTTTAGATTTTAGCAAACATGATTAATGTACTTGTTATGTCATGTTTTTTGAAGGGTTATGATTATTAATTCATCTAATCTTTATAACAGCTCTATCAGATTGGCACCATTATTATCTGTATCTTACAGATAGAGAAATAATGTCCTCTCTTCCAAGAAAGTGATAAATTCAAATCCTGACAGTCAGACTTCAAAATCCACCTTCCTCATCTCCCTGCTGTGCTACGTCTTGGATATAACTATATTATTTTCAGATTTGAGTCCATCAGATAAAGCACTTTTTAAGGTAGATCTGAAAAATGCTGAAACAAATCTGAAATCAATTGAAAATATACTATATATACTACTGAATTTCATAGTGAAATAATAGGTTAGACTTTACTTTTTACTTACTAACATCAGTACCATGTATGTATATGTACATTGTAAAATGTTTTAAAAAGGTGATACTTTGTAGGGTCATTAAACTGCACTTCCCCAAAGATACGATATTTGTATAATATATGGACAAAAAAGAAAGTCACATAAACAGAATCAGAATAGAATCTAAAAAGATTCTGACATACTACAGAGATGAATGCCATAACATGGGTAAAAGCGATCTGGAACTCTTAGGATCAAAAAATAATTTAAGCACAGGAGAATAACTTAACACAGACACACCAAAAGTGCATTTCGAGAAGTTCAGCTAACCATTGTTTTGAACGAAATTTTGAGAAAAAAGCTGTTAAACTACATTAATGAAATGAGTTGTTTAGAATAATAAGGAAACTAACCCCTTGCTGTTCCTTGAACAGGGCCTTTGCATTTGCTGGTTTCTCTTTCTCAGATACCTTTTCTCAGCTACCTCTTGACTCACTACTCACATTAGTCATATCCCTACTTTAATATTCTGCTATGAGAGAGTTCTCTTCTTACTACCCTACTAAAAGCAGCATCCCCTTCTCACCCTCTATCTCCTGTTTTATTTTTAATTCATAACACTCATTTTGTTTAATTTTTATCTTTCTCCTCCAAAAGGTAATTTTCTAAGAATAAGGAACTTGTTTAATTCAGCGTCTAGAAGCTGATCTTGCCTCATAGCTGAAATCTAATAAAAATATTAACCGAATGGATTTAAGGACAAAATACCATGGCAATATCATGTGTGATACCTCACTCCATTATGCTACTCTGAATTAACACATGAAAGAGTAAAAAATGCAATTTAAGAATTAAAATATGTGATCACCCTTAACAAAATTATCTTCATGATGCAAAGATACAATTAAAATGCAACACAGTTTGGAAGCAGAGAGGTAGAGCCTGCAAGGAACATGTAGCCTGTGGGATAAGGGGAATGTGCCCCGCTCCAAATGTGTCACATTCTTGGGGAGTAACTGCAGTGCCAAAGCTACTAATGTAAGACTTTGGTTAGGAAATGGGCCCTGGAGGTTTGGTTGGAGGTAAATATAAAAGCTTAGACTCTGATGCAGGGAGAGCTGAGCAGAGAGAGTATTCAACTTAACATGAGCCTGCAAGGCAAAATTTGAAAACAAATGAGAAAGATTATGCCAAAAAAAACAGAAAAAAAATCATTAATTGGGAGATGAAATCATTCGGGATTTTTTTTTTTTTGCGATACGCGGGCCTCTCACTGTTGTGGCCTCTCCCGTTGCGGAGCACAGGCTCCGGACGCGCAGGCTCAGCGGCCATGGCTCACGGGCCCAGCCGCTCGGTGGCATGTGGGATCTTCCCGGACCGGGGCATGAACCCGCGTCCCCTGCATGGGCAGACGGACTCCCAGGGGCTTCCCTGGTGGCGCAGTGGTTGAGGGTCCGCCTGCCGATGTAGGGGACGCGGGTTCGTGCCCCAGTCCGGGAGGATCCCACGTGCAGCGGAGCGGCTGGTCCCGTGAGCCATGGCCGCTGAGCCTGCGCGTCCGGAGCCTGCGCATCCGGAGCCTGTGCTCCGCAACGGGAGAGGCCACAACAGTGAGAGGCCCGCGTATCGAAAAAAAAAAAAAAAAAATGACATATAGGTGTGAAAAGGAGTTTAAAAATGAGTATATTTAGGATACTAAAAGAGATAAAATAAGGAATAACATCTGTTAAAGCCAACAAGAAATAATGAAACACGAACAGGAAGAAATGAAGCAAGAACATATGGAATATAAAATGAAAAGAATGAGGGGGGCTAGTCAGAAAGTCTCTGAAGGAAAAATTGTCAGGGTAAGTAACCACTGAGCTGAGATGCAAAAGGAGTGAGATACTGAGGCAATGGTATATTTTGAAAAATGTTTTCCACTAAGACCAGGTAAAAATGTACTTGGTGTATTTTGGGAACAGCAGAAAGTCAGAGTAAATAGATGATGGGTAAATATAAATAGATAAAAGAGAGAGATAGTTTTAGCAATTGTTTATAAATATATGATTGTCCCTAATAGTCTACAATTTGACATCATGTAACAACAAGAAATTACATCATAAAAATATAGTAAAAAAAGCTGGGAAGTCCTAGTTCAAGATCTTCATATAATCTACTGCATGTGAAACTACATGCACACTATTTTTTTAAGTCAAGTTCATTCAAGTAATATTTAATTGGAAAAAGGCAGCAAATTCTTTGTGTCTCCAGACGAAATAGAAAAAACATATGTGGATACAAACAGAGTAGCAACAAACATAAATATATATGAATATAATTAGCAACAAACAAAAGTAAGATTGTACAGAGGCAATTAGAAACGGATAATCAAGTGTTGACTAGAATGTTAGAATACTATAATGCTACCTCTGTAAGCACTATATCATAAATGTGGCTTTAAGAAAGTCTATTGGACAAACAATGCTTTTAAGAATCCTGAAAAATTGTTAAAAGGAATATCAGAAATTATTTAGATGTACCAAAAGAGTTGCATTGTGTTCTAACCAAACTCTAAATGTGGCCATGTTCAGTTTATCTGTTTCCTTGCTTCACAGAGCATTGCCCTTACTAAAGAAGTGCTTAATTAAAGTGCCATGGCTTTTGCTGATTTTTCATAGCTGCCAACTGATATGGTCATAAATTATTAGGTGCATGGAACATGAGACCTTGCTGTATATTATAAGTTGTCACTTAACAAACTTGACAGATGGCACCAACCTAAAGATTTCACTTGATAATAGGGCAATGTGAAATCTTTGCTTCACTCAGAAGAATTAAAACTTGTTACATAAATCATTCCATCTATGAATTTAGCAGTTTTTTGAAGGTTCTATAATGTTTCTAAATGGCCAAGCCAAATTAATTAAGAAAATGTGTGAACAGAGGTATTAAACTCATGAAATATGACTATGTAACTACAAACCCAATGCTAGCTAGAGGACACCTTCAATTTGCTCAGTCTCTACTATGTGCCACTTAATTTACAAGCACTATCACTAAACTATGAAACAGAGTTTAGTGAAAGAAAGGCCAGGCCCATACAGCACACCAGTGGTAGGCTGAGAATTCAAATCCATGAAGTTTCCTTCAAAACCTCTGGCTTTCCTCTACATTAAAATAAAACACTCTTGCTATTTAAATATCTAGCAGGCACTTCCTGGCTGTCTAGTGGTTAGGACTCCGCACACTCAATGCTGAAAAAATAAAAATCTATGTATATTTTAAGGCAAAATTATTTTATTGATTATATTAATATCATCTTACTTTACTCCTATAAGAATCAAATGCAAGTCCCTTCTAGTCTTTTTGAGAATCATCCTCCTTCAAGTCAACCTTCCCTCCATCACTAAGCTCCCTCACTGTACTGACTGATTCCAACTAGCCTCAAAATATACTCTGATATATCCAGTCTTTAAACAGGTTACAGGTCATTTCCTTAATATGCTTACAAGAAAACTCAACAAAAATTGTCTGGTTTCTCTTTCTCCAGTCTAATCTCTCTCTCTCTCTCTCTCTCTCTCTCTCTCTCTCTCTCTCACACACACACACACACACACACACACACACCAATTCACTCATCCACACACACTGATATGGCTTTTTCTTTCTTGTCTGCCCACCAATGGCAGTGATACTTTTCTACTTTTATTTTATTGAAATTCTCAGCATTACACCTTTGACTACCTCCTCCTGCTGGAAACACTGAATTGGTTTTTGAGAGACTGTGTGCTCTTAATTTTCCTTCCATCTCACCTCTGGTTTTTGCTTTTTCTCCTCCTGCACTGGTTCTCTGTTGCAGGGCCTCAAAGTCAGTCCTGAGGTCTGTTCTCTTGTCGATTACTTCTCTGCACTGAAATACCGCTTTACGACGTGTATGGTCACATTACTGTCAGAAACCTAGACCGAAATATCAACACGCTTACCTGACTTCCGCATTTAAATGTCTAGTAGTCCTTTCAAATCAACCTTGGTCAAATGGAGCACTTGGTCACTACCCTGCACTTGCTTGGTCCTCAGGTCTCTAACACTGTAAATGACAGCACCATCCATGGCTCTGTTCTTTGCTTTACCCATCACCCATTTCTTTCCTTTACCTAGATCTCTACTTGCATAAAGTTTTGAATATGTCAGCATCTCTCAACCCTCCCTGCCAACTTCCAGTCCAGACACCATACATATAGAGTTTTCTTCTTGCTTTTTCTCACACATCCCTCATACAGCACGTGGAGAGATATAAAAATGTGAATTAAATCATTTCATCCCATTCCCTCTTCAGATCATTCACTCATTTCTCATTGTATGTAAAGTCCATGTTTTTTATCAAGGCTTTACAATGTCCCTGAAGAATGTGACTTTTTCCTGCCCTTCCAAAATAGCTTAGTCTACTTTTTTCTTTGCACCCAACCTGCTATCTCTAGGGTCAGCTTTCTGTTCCTTGTTCACACTAAGACGTTTCTGTCTTCGAGATTTTGATATTTTTTATCCTTTTGCTTGTATCTTTCCATTTCTGGTCTTTCAGTAAAAATGTTACCGTCTTAGAGGAAGTGTCTTTTCCAATTACTCTCACTGCAAGTTTTATTTCCTCCGTAACATTAATCATGATCTCGAACTATCTTATTTATTGACTCATTATTTTACTTTCTCTCTTCTGTTTCCCTCACTGAAATGCAACCCAAATGAGGGCTTTTTTATTGTTACATCCCTGACCTTAGAAAATGCTCAATTAATAATGGATTTAAATGAATAAATAAATCTTGACTAAATTCACTAAAACCAAATGTTCTCCTTTTAATTAGGTGGTGTTTGCTTGTTTAAACAGTTTGTTTGTAGGTATTCAAGAACCTTAAGTAACTGAAAAGTGTTTGAAGACCGAGGTCTAAGTCTTGGTTACAGCCAATTGAATGGTTTTACCAAGGCACCAGCTGGGCTCCCACTTGCAAACTGTAAAAATTATGCAAAAGGCAGATATGCTAGTGGTGAGTATATGGTGTTAATAATGCTTGTCTAATCATGGAGCACTGAGGTGAGCAGGAAAAAGACGGCAGACCAGCTTTACTAAAGACAGACACCAGGCCACTGAAATAGGCAAAAGCTTTACTGCTTGGTTATAAAAGTGAACCTTCTCCTCAAGCACTACACAGAGCTGAAAAGCTACCAAAGAAATATTTTAACAACTGCTGGTGATTCTACAGAAGAACGGTCTACTGTCATGCTGTAGGGGGTTTGGGTTAAAAATTGTTTTATTTATTTAAGGTGGTTTTGTGTCTATTAATTCACTTAAGTCTGCTACAGATATCTTGAGTATGTGAAAAAATGACTCAGATGCCAAAAGATTGGGAACAATTGCTGTAAATGCCTGGTAAAGATTTGAGGAGAATGTCTGCTTCTCTAAAAATCTGCCTAAATATTTATAAAGAATCAGTAAACCTCTTTGTCCCACAGAATTTACAAAATGTATGACATTAAGTACTTAGGATCCTGGATTTTTTTTTTCATTATGTGTCTGACGGCCCAAGAGAGTTTCAGTTCAGATTTCAGTGGATTTCTATCAAGAAGTTAAAAAGGTCTGTGTATGGGGCTTCCCTGGTGGCGCAGTGGTTGAGAGTCCGCCTGCCGATGCAGGGGACACGGGTTCGTGCCCCGGTCCGGGAAGATCCCACGTGCCGCGGAGCGGCTGGGCCCGTGAGCCATGGCCACTGAGCCTGCGCGTCCGGAGCCTGTGCTCCACAACAAGAGAGGCCACAACAGCGAGAGGCCTGCGTACCGCAAAAAAAAAATTTTAAAAAGGTCTGTATATGATCAGATTAACAATATTGTAAGAGTATGCTAACAAAGCAGACATCAGCTAATAAACATGTTTGTCAACAAACAAGGACAAAACAGAAACACATGAAGAAACCAACAATTGCCAGGTGAGCTGGAAAAGAAAAACATTGAAGGAAAAATGTTAGTTGTGCTTTTCCTAAGTTCCTAGAGAAGCAATGCTGTATAACAATTAATAAAGTGAATTATCTATGAGCATGAGCATGATTCTCTTCTTAGAAATAAAACTGATGAAGATTAATAATAACGTACCCTATGCCGAAAACTCAAAATTTATCTAAAACTAAGCATGTAATTTTGAAAATGTCAAAATAATAGGGACAGACTACACATCTGTGTTGTCAGGGGCTAGGGACTCACTGTGAAGGGTCACGAGGGGTTTTTTTGGGGCTGACTGATTGATTGTGGTGTTGGTTATATGACTGTATGCGTTTGTTAGAATTCATTAAACTACAACTAAGGGTGAATTTTACTGATGTAAGTTATACGTCATTGAAACCAACTTAACAAAATCATCATATGAAACAATTAAAATGATAAACCACAAACCAACATATACTTCTTAAAAGTACTACCTATGTTGTAGATGAATAGAAAAATTACAAAGCATGTAAAAATTGCCTTTGGCTACATTATCCTCTAATCTGTACATTTTCTCACAGCATGTATGAGCAACTGTTATAGGTATATTGACTCTAATTGATAATTTTATGTATGAATGACAACCAACATCCACATAAAATTTTTAAATTTTGCTAATTTTAAGAGTATATGGCTAAAGGAAAATAAATCCAGATAATCTGACTTGTATTTATCAACATTTGCCTTGATCTGCTGTCTATTTTCTTAGTCTGAAAAGTCAGAATATATGTAATGAATAAAAATAGGCCTATGCCAAATGTGAATATTCTGATAGAACATATTCATTCTCTCGAAGAAAAATGAATATTCATGGCACTTAAAATTCACCTTAAAAATGTCAATCAATGAAACTAATTCAAAGTTTTACTGCAATACATTATATACAATTGAGTTCCTCAGCATCATGAGATTATTTCATAATTAGTTTGGTCACTTAAAATAGTATATCTGTTGCTTTCAAATGTTTTGAATTAACAACATTTTAGAATATTTTGTTATGATCTGTTTCAGGGCCTATTTAGACTCTACATATGAATATATTGATAATTCAGTACTCAGTTGGACAAGAGACCAGGGAATGCCTTTTATTATATTTGTTGGCTATATGATCACAGGAGAGCTTGTAAGTTTTCTGAAGGCTGTGATCAAGACGAACTTTTGGGGAAATGCTTGATGAGAAGGTGGTTTAGTGAAGAGGCTAATAAATTGAAGAGAGGTTTCCAAACATTTAATTTTTTCACATAGTACTCTTTATGAACATTTGACATTATGCCCCCTTAGCTCTCGATTGTTTTGTTTTAATCTTTGAATACTCAGTTTGGGTTTCTACACTGCACCTTCCCCAGAGCAAGGACCAAATCTGTCTTGGTCATGATCATATCTCTGTTCCCATCATAATACTTAGGACCCAGTAGGGCTCAATTAATGCTTAGTGAATGAACAAATAAAATAATAAATTATACCAATAGTAAATATATTGGAAACTTCTAGTGTTACTGACTTTCTGGCTAATTGTCTTTTAGAATACATCTACTAAAGATATCTATTGTATTCTATTCCATTCTTTTTTCAATATTTAATATTAAATTTCAAAATGTATGCCTAACAGTGATGGCTTACGGCTGAGTTATATAGTTGGTTATATTTTACAAATGGGAAATACTTTAGTAAAAGGACATATCACAAGTCAGAAGTTAAACTAATGACAATCCAGAAACACATTTGTCAGGAAGTTAACACAACTACGTCCCTCAACCAGAGAATGAAAAATAATATATAACTCTGGACAAACCTCTGGCAGGGTGACAGGCCCTCAGAATTCAGAAACATACCTAATCAGAGAGAGAGAGGAAAGAAAAGCAAATCCTCTTTTTTTTTTAGATTCAATTTATTCTAGTGTTCCTAGAGATTTCTATAAATCCCCTACCATCCACATAGTAAACATATGCTATATTTGGGGCTAATATTGACTCTGAAACGCCATTTTGAATTCATTGTAGAACTGAAACCAAAATCACACAGGCTAAAAACAATCCTAGTAAACAATTCCAAATAAGGGATTGAATAAAATAAATGAATTCATCTAACCGTGACCTACTTTAGTACACACATGTGTACATCAAACATTTGTCTCTATGACTTCCATGCTGCAAACATTTTCAAATCTTTGACCCTTGAGGTCTCTGTCCTGCTTAGCACGCAGCTAAACGACATTCAAACAGCATTTGCATATGTAGTATAATTTGGTAGACTTAACCCCGAGATGCTCTTCTCAGAAGAACAAGCTCTGTGTTTACTCGTGAATTTACAGACTTCATGCACTTTAAATATGAAAAATGTGAAAAACTCTCTTCGGGGAGTTTATAGGAATAGTGTTCTCTTCACATGGCTGAATGATATGTAAATACAAACACTTTTGTTTCACTTTCTTTTTAGTCTGTGCGCAAGTTATATACAGGTATTGAATGACAAAACACAGCAATAAGCAACGCCTTGGATTTATCAGGTTTCAGAGTAACCTTCACTGCCCACCATTTTTAAGGTGGGAAGGCTGGAGCGGAAGTGACCTGATCATTGATCAATTAGATAATTATAAGATAAGCGTAATCTTTACATTTGTAATCTTCAAAATAAAGTAAGTTTCTGTTGGATATTCGGAGTACGAATGCAAAGAAGTATGCCACAATCCCGGCTCACTAGGGAAATTAGGTTTGACATTTAGGGAAGAGATACATCCTACCCGTGAAATGTTAATTTGGTAGCATAATTTAAATGAGAAAAGCAAAGGGGCATTTCTTCAAGAATTCAGTGGCTGGAGAAATCATTTGGGCCGGGGTGCTAGAAATTTTCAATAGAAGGGAACCTAGTATTAAAATATGGGAAGAATTGTGTGGGAGAGAGAAGGCCGAAGGTCATGGTTGCTTGACTCATATTGTAAAGGCAATGGAAAAGTAACCTATTCCTCTATTACATTACGCAGGTTAATTTCAGAAGGTGAGGACAAAAGTCTCTCCTGTTACTCCAGCCAATGCTCTCCTTGTCCATCAATTTTAGTAGCTGGACATGCCGGGATCACCAGGGTCCAAGATGGGCACCTGCCTCGCAAAGCAGAGCGCAACACAGAGGATAAAGTAGATGGTCCTGATGACCCAGGAAGATGGACAGGCCTAGGACATAGGTTTTGTGATTTCCCAAGCACTTCAGCTGGCTTGACAATGATATCAATCAAAATTTGCTTTGGCAAAAAATGTGAGAATTTTTATCAACAATCTTCGTTTCTCTATTCTCTTCAACAGCCAAATTTAAAGGACAGAGAAACCTTTACAGTTGTGTTGGGTATCACATCAGCTATTATTACTCAAGCCCATATTTTTTTATGCAGAAGCTAAAATCAGCTGTCTTTATTCTGTAAAACCTTTTATGCCTGTGTACCTGTGTGTTTTGTGAGCTGATGGTAAGGGTAAGTCTTGATATTTTATATTCATTTCATAATATAAATTACTTGTGATAAATTCCAGTTATCTTGGCTAAAGGGAAGAGTTTTCTCCTACATCTGCAGTAAGGGGATGTCCTCTGCTCCTCTGTATCCAGGTAAGATGGTAGCTTTAATACTGATAAAAAGTTTGGGGGACCAGGTTCATCATAGCTGTTGAGATCTATCTACATAGCTAGTGCTTTAAAGTTTGTCTTTTCTAATAATAATACCTACACTGCATTATTTATCATGGGCTTACCATGTACCAAGAGATACACTAAGGTTATTAATTACTTTACTTTATTAATTTACTGAATAACAAATTAATTTATTAATTTACTTCATTCATTACTTTAATCCTTGAGAATTCTCTCCTTATTCTCTGGGTGTATGTGTGTGTGTGTATACATATATGTATATATACACACTAAAGAATAATATGGAGGTTAAGTAATTTTGCCAAGGTCCCCAATGCAGAATATATGGAGCCATATTTTCAACCCAGGGAGTGAGGATTCAGAGCCAATACTCTCAATTGAGACACAACACTGCCTCTTAATCCAGATTTCAATATTTCTTAAACCACAATGTCCATAAAATCATGTGAATCAGCTACAGGTTTTTTTCCCTATTGTTATTACCCATAAATGAGTCATTAAAATTAAATAATATCTAGGAATGCATGGGCTAATGGAGGTGGGGAAATGGGAAGGGGGTGGTATATATATATGTATATTCCTTTCACAGATTTCAAATACTAATATATATGAACTTTAACACAAAACAGTCTTTGATATTATCATCACTTTTGACCCAACAATTCCCCATCACTTATTATGTCTTCCTACAAATGGAGTACTGCCGGCTTCCACCCTCCTCCCAGTGTAACTTCTCTGTGCAGGAGAGGATGCCAAGGCCCATTAACTCGTAGCTATAAGCCTCCACTGAAAACATTCTGAGGAATTTATAAAAAATGTTTCTGCCTTCAACACTAACTTCCATTGGAAACATGGGAAAAACCTTTTCCTTTCTTGGGCCTCAGCTGTTTATGATGTAACATTGTACCATATGAACCCAAGTATTTTCAAGCTTTAAATCTACTGCTTTTAATAAAATCCTTCAATGGCTTCTCTTTACTCTCTTTACTTGGGCCATTCCAAGAATATGTTCGGCTTTCTATCTCTACGTCTCTTCTCTCGTTTCCTTAGAAGAGCCAGGTCCTCCTAGCCTGACAGTCTTGTACATGCTGTTCCCTCTGCCTGGAGTTCCCTGCTCTCCTCCCTTCCCAACCGTGCTCAGGAAATTCCTGTGTATCCTTCAGGGTTCTGTTCAAAAGTCCTGAAGGAATTCCTTTCTGACCTCTGCTACATTCCCTCACATTACCCTGTACTTCTCTTTTAAAACACTTAATCAGGAAGAAATAGAAAATATGAACAGACCAATCACAAGCTCTGAAATTGAAACTGTGATTAAAAATCTCCCAACAAACAAAAGCCCAGGACCAGATGGCTTCACAGGCGAATTCTATCAAACATTTAGAGAAGAGCTAATACCTATCCTTCTCAAACTCTTCCAAAATATAGCAGAGGGAGGAACACTCCCAAACTCATTCTACAAGGTCACCATCACCCTGATAACATAACCAAAGATGTCACAAAGAAAGCAAACTACAGGCCAATATCACTGATGAACATAGATGCAAAAATCCTCCACAAAATACTAGCAAACAGAATCCAACAGCACATTAAAAGGATCATACACCATGATCAAGTGGGGTTTATTCCAGGAATGCAAGGATTCTTCAATACACGCAAATCAATCAATGTGATCCACCATATTAACAAATCGAAGGAGAAAAACCACACGATCATCTCAATAGATGCAGAGAAAGCTTGCAACAAAATTCAACACCCATTTATGATAAAAACCCTGTAGAAAGTAGGCATAGAGGGAACCTTCCTCAACATAATAAAGGCCATATATGACAAACCCACAGCCAACATCGTCCTCAATGGTGAAAAACTGAAAGCATTTCCACTAAGATCAGGAACAAGACAAGGTTGCCCACTCTCACCACTCTTATTCAACATAGTTTTGGAAGTTTTAGCCACAGCAATCAGAGGAGAAAAGGAAATAAACGGAATCCAAATCAGAAAAGAAGAAGTAAAGCTGCCACTGTTTGCAGGTGACATGATACTATACATAGAGAATCCTAAAGATGCTACCAGAAAACTACTAGATCTAATCAATGAATTTGGTAAAGTAGCAGGATACAAAATTAATGCACAGAAATCTCCGGCATTCCTATACACTAATGATGAAAAATCTGAAAGTGAAATCAAGAAAACACTCCCATTTACCATTGCAACAAAAAGAATAAAATATCTAGGAATAAACCTACCTAAGGAGACAAAAGACCTGTATGCAGAACATTATAAGACACTGATGAAAGAAATTAAACATGATACAAATAGATGGAGAGCTATACCATGTTCTTGGATTGGAAGAATCAACATTGTGAAAATGACTCTAGTACCCAAAGCAATCTACAGATTCAATGCAATCCCTATCAAACTACCACTGGCATTTCTCACAGAAGTAGAACAAAAAATTTCACAATTTGTATGGAAACACAAAAGATCCCGAATAGCCAAAGCAATCTTGAGAACGAAAAACGGAGATGGAGGAATCAGGCTCCCTGACTTCAGACTATACTACAAAGCTACAGTAATCAAGGCAGTCTGGTACTGGCACAAAAACAGAAAGATAGATCAATGGAACAGGATAGAAAGCCCAGAGATAAACCCACGCACATATGGTCACCTTATCTTTGAAAAAGGAGGCAGGAATGTGCAGTGGAGAAAGGACAGCCTCTTCAATAAGTGGTGCTGGGAAAACTGGACAGGTACATGTAAAAGTATGAGATTAGATAACTCCCTAACACCATACACAAAAATAAGCTCAAAATGGATTAAAGACCTAAATGTAAGGCCAGAAACTATCAAACTCTTAGAGGAAAACATAGGCAGGACACTCTATGACATAAATCACAGCAAGATCCTTTTTGACCCACCTCCCAGAGAAATGGAAATAAAATCAAAAATAAACAAATGGGACCTAGTGAAACTTCAAAGCTTTTGCACAGCAAGAAAACCATAAACAAGACGAAAACACAACCCTCAGAATGGGAGAAAATATTTGCAAATGAAGCAACCTACAAAGGATTAATCTCCAATATTTACAAGCAGCTCATGCAGCTCAATAACAAAAAAACAAACAACCCAATCCAAAAATGGGCAGAAGACCTAAATAGACATTTCTCCAAAGAAGATATACAGACTGCCAACAAACACATGAAAGAATGCTCAACATCACTAATCATTAGAGAAATGCAAATCAAAACTACAATGAGATAACATCTCACACCAGTCAGAATGGCCGTCATGAAAAAATCTAGAAACAATAAATGCTGGAGAGGGTGTGGAGAAAAGGGAACCCTCTTGCACTGCTGGTGGGAATGTGAATTGGTACAGCCACTATGGAGAACAGCATGGAGGTTCCTTGAAAAACTACAAATAGAACTACCATATGACCCAGCAATCCCACTACTGGGCATATACCCTGAGAAAACCATCATTCAAAAAGAGTCATGTACCACAATGTTCATTGCAGCTCTATTTACAATAGCCAGGAGATGGAAGCAACCTAAGTATCCATCATCAGATGAATGGATAAAGAAGATGTGGCACATATATACAATGGAATATTACTCAGCCATAAAAAGAAACGAAACTGAGGTGTATTTGTAATGAGGTGGATGGACCTAGAGTCTGTCATACAGAGTGAAGTAAGTCAGAAAGAGAAAGACAAATACCATATGCTAACACATATATATGGAATTTAAGAAAAAAAAAATGTCATGAAGAACCTTGGGGTAAGACAGGAATAAAGACATAGACCTACTAGAGAATGGACTTGAGGATATGGGGAGGGGAAGGGTAAGCTGTGACAAAGTGAGAGAGTGGCATGGACATATATATACACTACCAAACATAAAATAGATAGCTAGTGGGAAGCAGCCGCATAGCACAGGGAGATCAGCTCGGTGCTTTGTGACCACCTAGAGGGGTGGGATAGGGAGGGTGGGAGGGAGGAAGACGCAAGAGGGAAGAGAGATGGGAACATATGTATATGTATAACTGATTCACTTTGTTATAAAGCAGAAATTAGCACACCATTTTAAAGCAATTATACTCCAATAAAAATATATATTAAAAAAACACAGCAATTATAATCACTTAATTTGAAACTAGGAATTGAACATCTGTGTCTTCAAACAAAATGTAACAGATCTGCTTAGTTCACTCCTATATCTTTAACGTGTTTAGTACTGTTTGCATGTACTAAGCACTCAAGAAATATTTTTTACATATGTAAATAACTATAAAAGGAACCAATTAATGAAACAAGAATTTGCCCAGCCTTCTTCGTAGGGGCAATAATTCTTATGAAAGCAATATTTCTTCTTATATTTTTTTCT
This sequence comes from Monodon monoceros, assembly GCF_005190385.1. Taxonomy (NCBI): domain Eukaryota; kingdom Metazoa; phylum Chordata; class Mammalia; order Artiodactyla; family Monodontidae; genus Monodon; species Monodon monoceros. The sequence goes on along the minus strand of NW_021703773.1, from coordinate 32,637,463 downwards.
CCATCTGATATCAAGTAGCCATCAAGAGTACAGATTTCATATCTGTCTCATTTCTAAAGAACACTTTTAGCAGAAATATTAATTATCTCCCTTAACTGGCAAAAGTGTCAAGAATCCCCGACGCTTTGTAACAAAAAGCACTGTCGGCTCTCAAGTATGTTTCTTTGCCAAACAAGTGAATGTTGAGATATTTTAAAAAGTCACCTACTCTCAAAAAATTTTATTTTATAAGTTGTATTAAAAGTACCAAATGTAAAACAGATAGCTAGTGGGAAGCAGCCGCATAACACAGGGAGATCAGCTCCTTGCTTTGTGACCACCTAGAGGGGTGGGATAGGGAGTGTGGGAGGGAGACGCAAGAGGGGGAGTTATGGGGACATATGTATACGTATAGCTGATTCACTTTATTATACAGCAGAAACTAACACACCATTGTAAAGCAATTATACTCCAATAAAGATATTAAAAAAAAATCCCTGATTTTTCAAATAAAAAAAAAAAGTGATGAACATAGCCAGTCCCCCAATTAAGTATATGTTTCTTGCAAAAGAAAAAGTAGAAGATGTACGAGCAGAAATAGTGCATGAGTTACTGTTAGAAGAAAAGAATATATATTTCTTATCCTTTTTGCAGTGAAGAGCAGAACGCCATATGTTTCACCCTCATACATGACAGGACTCGAAGTGCTTCCCTAATTTGCACTTATACGTAAAAATCCACAGGGCTCATTTTCATTTTGAAGACTATGTTTGCAGTTTGCCAATGTGCAAATTAACAAATTTCTAGGGCATGGAATTTCTTCCTTCTCAAAGCCACATATAGTTCTTTTCTTCTTCATTACCATCCGAATATGAATAGTGTGCGACTTTCACTCCTAGGAGGTCAGCATCACATCCACACAGGGGGCTTTACACAAGGAACTAGTGCCTGAGCCTTGTCAGCACTGCTCACAGGCGAGGCTGGTGTGAGCCAATGCACAGCCCCAGCCCACATTTTGATTGTTGCACTATGGATACCATCTCTACATCTTAAGTAGCAAGGAAAAGGGTGCCTCTATTAAAAGCTATTGGGTAAGGTGACTCCCTTATTTTCAGACTTGCTCCTTGCTTTGTCCAGCTTTGTGTTATACCCTGTATTGACTGTGACATACTTTTCCATATGAGGCAAAATGAGCTCTCTTGATTTTAAGAGTAAGCAGAGTGTAACCCAGCTCTCTCCCTTCCTCGTTCCTTTTTAGTAGGACTTCGGAATCTTCAGATGGTTTCCCACTGGACGCCATCAAGTCATATTTCCTACAGAAACCATTTTTACCAGTAAGACAAGAAGCTAATCAGGAATGTTCACAATATGAGGCAGAACAGGAAGTGAAAAGCTAAAGCCAATATTCAAAGCGAACCCTCATGCACTGCCCGGGCTGATGGTGTCTAGAGGCAAAGCAGTCAAAACAGCTGAGGGCACACTATCAACGTTCTATCAGAACCTCTGCAATTTCAACTAACAGCAAGGAATTCCACTTGGAGTACTTCCTCTTAACAGCTTTCATAATTCAACAGCCAACTCATGTTGAACATTCCAAGCAAAGAGATCCGTCAGTAGTTTTGCTATCAAATCTATATTCTCTATTAAAAGAGATGTGCTCGAACTCTCTCTGCCAAGACCTTGTTTGAGAGCATACATTATCACAGAAACAGAAAACTTCCTTGCCACCTAAGAAAGCATACTGCATGAGACCACTGATTGATTCACGGTTTTACAATAATGGCATATACGATCCAGCCCTATTTGTGACACCTTGTCTGTAATCTCTTTGAAGGATACTCAGGGTTCAAGCTATGAACAAGAATGAGTATCTGTTCAAAAACACAGAGATAAACAATGTCAAGTCATTTACCTATTTCATTAAAGCCGTTTGCAAGTGGGTAATGAGGAGATCATGAATTGTTTTTTTTTGTTTGTTTATCACAAAAAAGTTTCCTTTAGGAAAACTCATTCACTGGAAGATTATCATCATTATTTCTATTCTTCAAAATGAGCCACCATTTATTTGGTAGTTGTCAAAACAATACAAAAGATAATTCTGTGTAAGTTTTGAGTAAAGGATCATGTGGATTTTGTCTTTATTGAGAATAGTGGTTCCTAATCTTGTTTAAAAGGACCACGTTAATGCTTTTTTTTAGTGTTGCGTTTCTGTCAAAATCTTCTTTTAAATACCAGCAGTCTTACATTTCCACATAGAAGCCTTTTATTTAATAACTACTTACGATGTATTTTAAGAATAAAGCCTGCCTTACAAATAATATAATGCAAAATTGTATTTTAGAGACTTTAACTAGAATTTTTCTAAGTGTCAATTCATTAATGCATCATTCTCTAAAGAATGATCATCACATGCCCTTTTCTCCAGCTCATCAAAAAGTGATGCTTGCTTGGAGATTTGCAGTATCTCAACTAATTAAACTCTTTGTGTTTGCATTTGGTAAAGGATTCAAAAAGAGATCACTAAGCAAAGAAGATTAGTGCAGAGTTTTAAATATTATTTCAGTACTGACTGATCTTTGTATGTAACAAAGGTTCTAGCAATCCCTCTTTTAGAAAGACCACAAAAGATTAAACTAAGAATTTGAAAATAAAAATAGAGAAATACATACACATTTAATTCTATTTTCTACTTGTTACATTTTGGGGGTAACACTTTTTTTCCTTTGAAGAAATGGCTTTATTATAAGTATTTCCTATTTTTAAATTTATTATAGTATTTCCTTTTGGAGAAATATATATTTAATTATTTCAGGTAACATCTAGGTCTATGAAGATAACACTAATTAATGAGTGGGCCAAAATATAAAAGTCAAAACAATGAAAGCAGTCCTGGCATTTGTGTGTGTGTGTGTGTGTGTGTGTGTGTGTTTGAATATGTACAAATTTGAGAAGGAAGGGGCTGTTTAATCATTAGATAATAGAAAAAAAATACGTTTTCATAGGGGCTAAATAAAGGAAGGTCATATAACTTATAAACCAAGTTATAGCCAATTACACAAAGAGTAAAATAACATTTACAGATCTTATCAAGAATTATTTTTAAATTAAGCCATGCTTCAATTCATAGGGTTCATTTATATACTTATTTACTAATTAAAATGGGTATTTATTATCTTAAGTGAGCAAGTATTAGGCATAAATATGTTCCACAGATCCCTTTTCCTACGAGCATTCCTCAATATTATACTGCTTTGGTGATTAACATTATAAACCAAGAACATCAGAAAATGCTGCAGAGAGAAAAAGTTACAAAACATTTCATTCTGAATACTGGTTTTATTATGAATTGTATATTTTTTTAACATCTTTATCGGAGTATAATTGCTTTACAACCGTGTGTTAGTTTCTGCTGTATAACAAAGTGAATCAGCTATACATATACATATATCCCCATATCTCTTCCCTCTCGTGTCTCCCTCCCACCCTTGCTATCCCACCCCTCTAGGTGGTCACAAAGCACTGAGCTGATCTCCCTGTGCTATGCGGCTGCTTCCCACTAGCTATCTGTTTTACATTTGGTAGTGTATACATGTCAATGATACTCTCTCACTTAGTCCCAGCTTACCCATGAATTGTATTTTAAATCGTCTATCTTAACATCTTAACACATGGTAATTCCTGATTTTTTCCAATGAAAAAATGTGTCTCCACTGCTCTTGGTGTGTGTATGTTGGGAGGTGATCGATCTATTTATCTATTTATTATCTACCTCGTAAGAGTATGATAACGAAAAGAAAAAAAAAATAAAAAGCCATACCTACCTTACCTACCTCTTACAGAACTGGCCCACTTCTGAAGTTAAGAATTTCAGGCCATAAACTAATATTCCAGGGTGGCCTCATTGAGAATTCCAAAATATCAGATCAAGTTATATGTAAGGTCGAGCATTTCTAATTGCATATATTTCAAAATCCAATGTAAAATGAGTTTGGAATTATCCACTGTACTAATTCCCTTTATAATCATTCTTAATGAGGAATTGACTATACTTTATCAAGAGAGTTTTATTTTTTTGCTTATCCTAGTTACCAATTCAAAGAGTCATACAACAGCAATTTCACTTTAAAAGATGTATTAAGCACAGAGAAAACATATTTCTGTTTATGAGAAGAATAATTCTATTTAACGGTTTTACTAAGCATGCTTGTAAAAATTATGTTTATATAACCTTGATATCAACTCCATTAAAGATGTTTCATTGGACATCTTTTTTTTTTGGGTGTGGGAAAAATTCAGCCAACCAAAATTAAAACTTAATCCACAAACGAATTTAGCTTTAAAAATTTTAAGATAAACCATCAGTCATCTAATATAAAATTATGAGGCAAAACCAGCAAGTATCCTAAGAGTATTACCTTAAATCACAAAGACGTATATAATGCGCCTCAGCTATGTTCTCATCCTTAACCAAATCTTAAAAGATCTGAAGGTAATTTTATCTTGTTTTTTACATCAGTTGAATCTCTTTTTGTATTTACTAGATGGATGATAAAAGCCCATATAAATTTCATTAACTGCAAAAGTTGCTTTTGGTTTGAAATCCATTTGAAATGGAAAATATAATGCCTCAGTGATTAACCAGTATGCAAAAAAAAAAAGCTTGGATATAAGAATACACTATGACTTAACTGAATATATAGTAAATATCTGGGCAATAGTTAAAAAGAAAACACATAACCACAAACTACTGTTTCTACAGCACACTGCAATAATACTTGCACAGGTTTTCAGAAATTCTACTCTAGCTTTTTACGCCATGTTTCTTAGTCTTTTGCATAATATGCTGAAGCATGTCATTCCTGAGAACTTGCAAGACCTATTCTTTAATCTCCAGGTCGCAGTTAAAAGCACATTTTGAAAATATGGGTGGTAATGAAAGCAGACAGCACGGTACCAATGGATATGTTGAATGAATAGTGAGGAAAAAACAGTAATACTACAAAGACCTGCAGTTCTAGGGTACACATCTAAAGGACTAATGCAATCCAGTCATTTTGAGTCTCATTTAAATACAAGAGTCTGTTTCTATCTTTAATCTTCTAATTTCAGGAAATTAGATGTAAAACTCTCCTCATTCATTATAGGTACAGAATGATCAAAAGAATAGAAATTTCATCACAAAGATAATTGCATTGTCAAATGACCTCATACATAATGAATCATTAAAAATGATCTATTCTGTAATAATTGTATGCTAATAAAGGTTAAAATAGCTTTAACGTGTGGGAAAAGAATTGTAATTGAAATAAATTCCAGCTTTATATTGCATTTGCCAACAATGAAATTAGTGGATGGTATTTGAGTTTTATAAACTTTATCTAATGAAAGTGCTCTTTTTTGTGTGTGTGTGCTGAAAAAGAAAATCTCCCATGACATAAACACTCTGAGACTGATATGAAACAAACTTAGAATATCATCAACATTGATCTCGGGTAATTAGCTCTTTTAGATCTTTAATTACAGTTACTTAGCAAGTTATTTCAATCCCAAAGAATCAGTTATCAAGCAGAGGAAATTATGGTATTTCCTCCATATGTCCAGTGAAGACTTCCCCATTAGGTTTTTTTTTTTTGAAAATTCAATAAATTCTATTCATCTATCTATATAAATTAATATTAGACATAAAACCCTCAGCTTATACTATTGTTGACGTGGGACACAGCCATTTTGCCATCAAGAACAGAGAGAGTAATGAGTTCTAGAATGCAAGTACCATAAATAAGAATAAGGTCCAGGGCTTCCCTGGTGGCGCAGTGGTTGAGAGTCCGCCTGCCGATGCAGGGGACACGGGTTCGTGTCGCGGTCCGGGAAGATCCCACATGCCGCAGAGCGGCTAGGCCCGTGAGCCATGGCCGCTGAGCCTGCGCATCCGGAGCCTGTGCTCCGCAACGGGAGAGGCCACAACAGCGAGAGGCCCACGTACCGCAAAAAAAAAAAAAAAGAATAAGGTCCAAACAAAACAAGATCGAGTTCATATCAACCCGTTAACCTCTTCTGTGTAAGTAAAGTTAAATTACTTTAAAACCAGGAGATAAAGATAACGGATATTACATAAAATACAAGATCATGAGGATAAAAAGTGTTGGTAAATCATCAATTCTCAGCCATACAAGGTAGGTGAGTGAGAGAGTGTCATTCAGAAATTGCCTAATAATCACATTTTATCCAGTCTAAATTAGATTCAGTAATAATGAAGTGCCTGCAATGGTAAGCATTTATTATCCAACTGAAGTGATTCCTGATAAGGATAAAGCACGATTGCTGTTACAGTTTTGCACTGAATCGGAAAGTATGTCGTGATTATGCTAATGATATGGCTTTGAGGTTTAAGAGTATGGGAAATGTTTCTCCAACCTTATCCCCAAATATCAAAGCCGTTCTACTGAGAGTGATCTTGAACAGCGAAGCAACAAAGGCAGAGGAAAACTCTTACAAGTTTTGATTTGGGGGTTGACCCAGGCAAGTGTTCAGAATTTCAGAAGGGGGTAGGTCCAGTAATAGTCTCCAATATGAGAGATGTCTCTAATCGTCAAGGACAAGAAAAACATCTCACCTTCAAGGGTCAGAGAAAAAGAATCTGACTTAAAGATTTTAAATGGTAGGGAAAAGGAATTTTTTATTAATAATTAGAGAAAGTGCCCAGATTAGAAGTGGGTTGTGTTTCACAAGATGTTAATGAGTTGTCCCAATCTGCTAAATGATTTTACCACCAAAACAATATTTCTAAGTTCCCAGGACATTCCACAAAATTTTATTTGAAATAGACTTAATATACCATATTTTTAATTAAAAAAGCACCGTTTTCAAGAATATATAAACACAGGAAACTTAACAACAACAAAAGTAGCTGATGTTTAAGTGAGAGCGGGTTGAATGAAAAGGCCATTACAAACTGGCCCCATGCTTCATCTTCTATCTTACCTTCTTTCTGATCCCACTGTACAACCATTTCCTCATACCTCTAGCCATCTCCTGTCTCCATTATATTTGCAAATGTTGTACCCTCTACTTGTATAACTCTTCCTCACTTTTCAACCTAGGAATGCTTTACCCATCTTCAGATGTAGATCAGCTCATTCTGTGAAGGCAAGCCAATTCTTCAACACCATCCTCCATGGCAATAAGTATACTGCATCATCATTTATCCTTTTTACAACTTTCTCTTCTATTCAATCGTGAGTTCAGTTAGGAAGGGTAGGGACCATATTCTTAGTGTTCTTGCTATCTCCAGAAGTGGGATCAACAATGCCTCCCTCTTAATTTGACCCTTAACTGAAGGCCAGGTACATATCTGTATTCTCCAAATTATAAATTAGGAAGAAATTTCTTTGTATATCTCCTGAAAGCTTTAAAAATGAATTTAAAATGTTATATTCAGAAGAAAATAAACTCATGTGATGTGTTTAAAGAGTGACAAAATTAGCAACTGCAACAAATAAAATCTACCCCATGTGTAAAGTTTAAGAATCTTACGTAAAGGATATATGAAGAACTAGAAAATTGACATTATAATCCTGTGAAGGACTCAGCTCAGTTATAGTTAAGATACTGAATCATGAACATATCAGTGAACCTCTCCAGAAACAAGTCGGTCAGACTGATGCTCCATGTACAAGCTGCCTGCCAGGCTAAGATTCTAATAATCAATATTGTACATAGAATGGAGAAGCTTTCTTCCAGAAAATGGAGAAGAGCTATCACTCTGGGACATGGCATATTACTTATCTGAAAAAGCAAACTGACAAGTGCTTACATCAGATTGTAAGGGGAAAATCTGCATCTGATATTAAAGTTTCTAAAGTTTGCATGGCACTAGCCACAGAGATGTAATAACTGTATGAAAAAGGCCTAACACGTTAGGAATCCTTTTGGATTTCCTAGGACATTGCTCTTAGGGAAACATATCAATTCTGCAGTCCTTTTCAATTCATATGAGAGGCATGCAAAATGTTTTGTTTTAGGCTTTTATTTATAAAAGATGGTAAGATGTGACAATATTATCTTCAAGTTGGCAGGAAGACGTGTACAATACTTTGAAAATGCATTAAAAAATAGATAATAGGAAGCCTTTAAAAATAAAAATAATATGCTGTTTACTGATACAGTGAAAGGATAACTTTAATAGAAAAATGAATCTTTCTAAGGGGTCCTAGACAATTCAGGAGGTTGCGTTTTGGGTTTTTTTTTTATACACCCATATTTTTAATAATTGAAATTTCTTTGAATGAATGGATAGCCAATGTTCAAGGCAAACTGGAAAGAGAACAAGGTGTGGATATTTGCCCTAAGAATGTAAGTGTTCTATAATAAAAATTAAGCTAGACTATTTAAAACATTATCTACTGGCCTGAAATTTATTCAGAAACAAAGAAAGAGCTCAGAAAAGATTCACTGTACATGACAGAAGTGTCACTATATGTTAATATGAAAGGATAAACCATTCAATAATGGAAACTCAACAGAACTGATTGATGCCTCATATTAGAAACAAAGATACTTTCCTGCTGGAGAATGCCCTAAGTGTAAAAAAACAATAAAAACAAAACAAACATAGTATTACTAAAAATTCTTTATTTTTTAATTAAAAATAATATTTTCAACAGTACAAAATAATTGCCAACTGTAAAGTAAAAGACTGCTAAAGTTTTCTATATCAAAATCAGAAGCATATTATAACAAACTGAATGTTAAAAAAAAACACCAAAAACTTGGGAGAAGATGTCTGAAAAGTATATAACAAGAAATGCTTGATTATAAACTGCAGAATAACAGATACAAATTAGTTAGCAAAGGCATATAATCCAGTACAACAATGGGTAAATAAAATGAACAAGATCTTTGTAGAGGGTGATGTCACCAACACGATGGGAAAGAGTTTTCTATCATCTTCCCCCTAAACAAACATCAATTTAGACGATAACGCACCAATGAGAGTGCCTTTGTGGGAGGATGGGAGTCTGGCAGAGAAGTTTCAGCACTCCTCTGGAGCAAAAGACAATCTGAGGTTGGATGCATTGAAGAGGGTAAGAGGGGCAGGTTCACGTTACCTGTGTCAACCTTCCCCCAAGGTGGCACAGCTCAGTGCCAAGAAAGATTTTTTGGACCCTGATTTCTCCTATGGGGAAATGTGAGGGTCTGTGAGTACCTGGCTTCCCCAGCTGTGCAGAATGCTGTCAAAGAGACCCACTTCTTTCTCTAGGATACTAAGAATACTAAGGTGTGCAACCTGACTAGGGGGCAGGAAGCTGCTAGACTCGCAGCGAAGGCACTCAGAGGGCTTCAAAGGAACAAGGGAATGAAGATTCTACAGTACTAAACACAGACCCCATCAGGAAGCCTGTCCAGGAGCTGCTGGGGATGCTCAGTCTGTGGGTCCCCCCATCTACCCTGTGGGTACCTCCAATGCTCTGCATGCCTCAGCTACACATTCCCCCAACCCCAAGGCCAGCTGCCTGTGTCTACCCCGCAGGGCAGAGAGCTAGTAAGCATGTGCAGAAAACTGGCCAGACTCTGCAGGATTGGAAGAAAACAAACCAACTCGAGCATTTAGATCCTTGCCAAGACATATTGTAATAACACTGTCTAAAATCAAAGACTGAGAGAACGTTGTAAAGCTGTAAGAGAAAACAATTTACATACAAAGGAGCTCCCACAAGGTTATCAGAGACTTTCTCAGCAGAAACGTTGCAGGACAGAAGAGAGTGGGATGCTATATTCAAAATACTGAGAGGAAAAAAAAAAACCTGGAAACAAAGAACGCTTTACCTGGAGAAATGAAGGCAAGATAAAGACTTCCCTAGACAAAGAAAAGCTGGGGGATTACAAGAAATGCTGGAAAGAAGTCCTTTAAGCTGAAGTGAAAGAACACAAATTAGTTACAAATTAGTAACATGGAAACATAAGAAAATATAAAAGATACTGGTAGAGGTAAGTACATAGTCAAATTCGGACTACTTTAATACTGTAACGTGGCAGTATGTTAACTATGTAGCTCTAGTAGAAAGGTTAAAGGACAAAACTGTTGAAAATAACTATTGCCACAATAATTTGCTAACGGATCCACAACATGAAACAGTGTAAATTATGACATCAAAAGTACAAAATGGGGCTTCCCTGGGGCGCAGTGGTTGAGCGTCCACCTGCCGATGCAGGGGACATGGATTCGTGTCGCGGTCCGGGAAGATCCCACATGCCGTGGAGTGGCTGGGCCCGTGAGCCATGGCCGCTGAGCCTGCGCGTCCGGAGCCTGTGCTCCGCAACGGGAGAGGCCACAACAGTAAGAGGCCCGCGTACCGAAAAAAAAAAAAAAAAAGACAAGAGAGAACCAGTGTTGATGAGGGTGTGGAGAAAAGGGAAACTTTTGTGCACTGTTGGTGAGAATGTAAGTTGGTGCAGCCCCTATGGAAAACCATACGAAGGTTTTCAAAAAATTAAAAATTGAACTAGTATTTGATCCAGCAATCCCACTTTGGGGTATTTTTCCACAGGGAATGAAAACATTAACTTGAAAAGATCTGCACACCCATGTTCACTGCAGCTAAGACATGGAAACAACCTAAGTGTAAGGATGAATGAATGGATAAAGAAATGTGGTATAAAAAATATGTATACACCTTATATAAATACACACATACATAACATATATATGGAATATTATTATATACACAATATCCATATTAAAATACACAATGGAATATTATTCAGCCATTAAAAAGAAGGAAATTCTGCCATTTGCAACAACATGGATAAAACTTGAGGGCATTATGCTAAGTGAAATAAGTGAGATAGAGAAAGACTACTGCATTATCTCACTTGTATGTGGAATCTAAAACAAAACAGAGCAAAACAAAACTACAACTCAAACTCATAGAAAACAGAGAATAGAAAAGTGGTTGCCTGTGCCTGAGGGGTGGAGGAAATAGGGATATGTTGTTTACATATTTCAGCTAAAAAGGGTACAAATTTTCAGCTATTGGATAAGTTTTGAGGACTGAATGCAAAACATGGTAACTAGAGTTGATAATACTGTGTAATATAATTGAAATTTGCTAAGAGACTATGTAGAAATTCAATGTTTACACCAAAAAAAAAAAAAGATAAACTGGGAGGTAAGAGATGTGTTAATTATTTGGGGGGAGTCCTTTCACGATGTATACATAAATCACCACAATGTACACTTTAAATATTTTACAATTATATATGTCAGTGATACCTCAATAAAGCTGAAATAAAGAGTAAAATTATAAAACTAAAAAGAAAAAGAATAACAATTTAAAACCCAGAATATAACGTGCTTTTAAATGATCTACCATAGAGTCAAAGAAGGGTAGAACAACCATCATGCTACCAAAGACTTGTTAAAATAGGATGCGGGTTTATATACTTAAGCTAAGAATGCAAAAGAAGGGTCCACTCGTATGTACAGTTTATTCAATAGTAAATACTATGGTTCTACATAATCTACTGTTGGTAAAATACACAGATGCTGAATCTCAGATACAGAGGAGCCTTGTACACAGGGGACTGACTGTAAGTTATACTCCACTGTGGTAGTATAACCACTGCATTGTTCAAGGGTCAACTGTATACACTCTATTGTGGTCCACGGAAGGCTGCTACTGGGTGGGCTGTTGGTATGAGTATAGAGTGAGGTAAAGAGCTTTGGTGCCAGGTAAGATGCCTGATATGAATCGACTGTAACTATGTCAATAAACTATTTTTTTTTTCCCTAGAAGACTTTCTTGATGAACTAAGTCCTGTGTCAGTTTATACACTGGCTTAAGTTCTTCATCTCATCACGCACTTCCTGTGTGGGTACTCAAGAGAATTTCAAGAGCACTGAATGAAAATAATAATTTTCAGAATGATATGAGAGGCAGCATACCTCACCTACAGGGTGGTGCTAAATACTGTGCATGTCACAAACATCTAAGTACACACTTAATAATAAACAGACAGGCTAGACTTTAAGCTCATGTTGATTATTGCCTGAGTAAAGAATGGATGAGGCTGGGAATTTTAATTATATTTCTAGTCCCTTATTTTTAATTAAAAACAAAGAAAACGTGTCAATATTAACTTCAGTTTTGCATGGTAGGTGTTTGGTAGAGTATCAGGGGGAAGACAGTATTTTGTCATGGTTCCCAGGACTGAATCAGGAGCCAGGCTTCTTGATTTGAATCCATTCTCTACTGCTTAGTGGATGCACAGCCTTGGGAATATTGCTTAAATTTTGTGTCTGTCTCCTCATCTGTAAACAGCATTAACAGTACATAACTTTTTGCTAAACAGACTCTCAATAAATGTTAGCTCTTATTAAGCTATATAAGATTGTATTATAAAATTATAAATAATTTTATGCCATCTTTCTTTTTTAACTGAAATTTAAGAGGCAAATGTTAACAAGCTCGATATTTTGGATTTCTAGGTTTTAAAACACTGCTAATGAGGAAGAGGAATAGTTAGTGGAAAGAGATGGAACACATCAGACTTGAAGATTAGTGGTCATTTATTATTCAATTAATTTTGATCCAAGTCATTTATTTCTCCAGAGCCACAGTCTTCTCATGAGAGCAAAGGAGTGTTATACAACTCTTGTAAGTTTGTTGTAAATAAATCATATAAGTTAGAGTTCAGTAAATACACATATTCCCTTTCCTTTTACTTTATTTTAAAAGAGTAAATAAGATCTTTAAAAGAATATTTGTTTGTATGATACAGTTCCTTCTATTATGCTTTTAAAACATTCCTTTTGTCTCTGTAAAGTTTTCTCTGCTGGATTTTACATAACTTTTAACCTTTTAAACAAAGTTTATTTAATGGTCAATGCTAAAATTATACATAATGCTTTTTCAGTAAATTTTCAAACAAGCTTAGCTATTAAAAACTTAGGTATTTACGGGTCTTCAGACTAAGTATCTTCTCTTGGCTAATTATTTTCTATGAAGTTTATAAATACTGTAATATAAATTATGTACTTACAAGTTAGTAAAAGTTGAAAATATTTTACAATCTTAATTGTAAAGTAAATAGGAAAGTTCTTGAATTGGCTAAAGCTTATGTTTATCCTTCTTCAAGTCAGTTTCTTTTTTTTTTAATGAGCATCATTATATTTTGCAATTTTCTTCAAACGAGGAGAATCTGAAATAAATCACTTAGCACTGGAACCCAAAAACAATCCTGTAGCCCTGGACAAGTTGTACATATATAAAATTTGGATGGTAATATTATTGTGAAGATTAGATGAAATGAGCCACTTAAAGCACCAAGTACAATAAAACATCTAATATTCAACAATGTACGGCTTAATAAGTGTCCCACGAATATTCAGCAAATACTACCAATTAACAACCCCATCTCAACATGAACTAGATTTTAAACAGGAATTGGTTTTGAGCATAGAAGTACAAACATATGTTTGCACTATTAATAAGTAGCTTAAACTTCGTCTGTACCTGTCAGCCAGATTCTTTTTTCTCGAGGCAGTATTTGTGTGGATAAAGGCTGTGTGTGTGTGTGTGTGTGTGTGTGTGTGTGTCTGAATAAGAGTGAGATTTCCTTAACTGATCAGCTAATTAGAGTAGAAAAGGCACCTGAAAAAAAGCAAAACAGAATACTAGATGACTTATTTAAGAAATACTTTTTTAAGTTCAGAGGAAAAAGAAAAAAAAGAAATGGAAATATTGAGAAAGCAGCAGTCAGTATGGAAGACAGTTCACGGAAACTCAAACCCCATAATTACAGGTCTTATAAAAGAAGAAAACAGGACAAACGAAAGAGAAGCAATAAAAGATGGTATAGCTAAAGGCAAGGTTAGTGGGCTGGAAACAAAAAAAAAAGGATCTGTGCTTGGCAAACTGAAAAGGCTCATTATGTAAAAGGCAAAATAAATGTAGAGAGATTCATATCTGGACATATCTTGGGGAAAATGCTAATGGAAGGAAAAAATGCCCCTACTCACATATAAGTAGAAAAAATAGTTAAACTATAAAGGGTGTTAAGAGCAAAAAGGCATAAAATCGTCAGTAAATGCTACATGACAACAGAATGTTAAAAATATTTAACAGGAGAATGGTTCTTACTTAGTCATTTTGAGGCCAGTTAGGCTGTTAAAGTGTAAAAACAATGGGAAAATATTTTCAGAGGCAACAACTTTTGAAAATGAGAGATGAGCCAATATGTCAGCATCATGAAATATTTAAGAATGTAATGACTTGGGGAGGAAAGATAAAAATTAAACCAAGAATGTGACAAAGGAACAATAAACAGACTTGCTTCAGAATTATGGGAATTATCCTCAGCAACACTGGACACCAATGAAAATGTCAAACTCTCTTCAAATTTCTGATTAAAAAGTGGTTCGAACACAGAATCCTATTCTCTGTCAAACTAGCCTTCAGAAGGATGCCAACAAAACAGGTTTGCAGAGGAGAAACAGAAAACTCCACCACCCAGAGGAAGATTTACATTGTAAGAAACAGTGACAGGTGAAGGGAAAACTGAAGTATAGAACTTAAAAGAAAAATGGTGCCACGAGGCTCTGTTCATTCCCAGACGTTCCCTAGGACAGAATTTGGGAGTCTGGACTGCGAGTAAGGAAAGCATGTTAAGACTGGGGTTGCAGAGAACAGAAATGACAATTAACTCTGGAAACTAATTTTTTTTAATGTTTAAATATATGTGTTAAATATAGCAATACCATTCAGAGAATAAGAAATAAGGTACAAAATTTCAAAATACTAGACAAATGACACCAATCTAATTACATATAAAAGATAACCAACAAGCAAGCAAGATATACAGGAACACAAACTAAATGGCATAAATCAGAACAAAACAAATGACAATAAAAATGAAGAAGTGTGACAAAGAAAGATAAGGTTACATGATCAGTCATGGAGGGCTCTTCAAAGTAAACTTGTAAGGGAAATGTAATGCAGAATGACACACTTTGGGGAGCACAAAAGAATAATGCTGTATGGAAATGTATAGAAAAAGAGGAGGAAGGATAAAAACCATCACCTCTGGGGAAGGAAGCTGGGAGAGAAGAAGGGAGGGAGAGAGAGAAAGAATGTGTGTGAAAGTTCAAGGGGTGCATATACGTGTGTGTGCAGGGGACCTGCTTCATGTTTTATTCCGTGCACTCCATATATATCCAGTGCAAGCTTTTTACATAAGAATGGCTCTTACATTACTTCTTGTGGAATACATGAGCAGAGCCAGGTGAGGAGAAAAAAATGAGAAAGTTATCAAAGTTAAACCATTCTCAAAAGTCTCTAGTCCCAGAAGATTTTATAGCTGATTGCGGACAAGTGTTTAAAGTTTGGTTAATCCCCATGCTTTTATTGTTTAGCATAGAAAAAAACTGAAATGTATCCATTCAGTATAGGAAACAAAATGTAACTTTGGCAAGAGAAGCCAGCAATGAATGTAATTAAAAAGAAAATTACTGTCCCTTCTGACTTTTTGGTATACTTAACAAAATTACATACGAAATGTGAAAAAATATAATCCAGTTGCATATGACAACATTAAATCAAGAAATGTGATAAGGGTCCTATCTCTCAAAATTGTTATAACCCATTCATAGGTAAAACAAAATGCTCACTGAAGAAGACATTTGTCTGATTCTCTAAGTTTTCCTTACCACCAAAGCTAAAACAAATAAGTGAGTTTCTGTTTGAAACCAGTAAGATACGTTCAGAACGTGAGTTTATTGCTTCTCCTTAATAAAATCCCATTGAAGCGACAGGAAAGGAGAAAAAGATAAATTTCTGGACAACAAAGGAAATCAGGAAGAAAATATCAAGAGCAAGGTATTCCAAGACGTCTCTGGAAGATGAAATAAGAGTGGATACATCACGGCTCCCAAAACTAAGCAGAAGCAGCCACAGCACAGAGAAAACAAACAGGGCAGAAAAGGACTGGAAGAAGGAGCAGAACCTGCAGAATCAGGAGAGAAAGGTCAGCATATTTGGAAGTTTCTAGCGAACCGGGGAACTGAAAACAGTTCCTGATCTACGCTTCTCTACTCTGGTTTGCGGAAGACCCAAGCATCACATGTTCACCCTGTGGCAAAAACAGGATTTCTTGCAAATAAACCAGCAAACGAACGCTGAAGACATTGTTCTGAGAAACGTAGAATGGCTGGCTTCAGAAAAGCTACTCCAAAGCAAAGCCTGCCTCATTTTGGTATTCTTTGCATTCCTAGAAAGTAATATTTAGCTCCTCCAAAACCTGTTTAATAACATGATTTTATTGCCTGTAAAGCTCACAATTGTTGTTTTTTAATGTCACCTTATTCAAGTATAAAGGGAACCAAGGATCGCCAGACATTGAGGAAGTATCAACAGCAAAATGGTTATGAAACTGTGTACTCATAACTTCAGGAAATACTTTGGGAAGAAAATTCAGACAAATTTTTTACATTTCAACGTATTTTGTGACAAATAAAAATGAGAAAACTATACACAAGTGTTGTGCGCTTAACAATTTCTCCTAGTGAAGTGATTTGCATAGGGAAAAAAGTACCTTAATGAAATGGAGAAAGACTCTTATTGAATAAAAATAACTTACAGGGAGGTTAACAGGGTACTTTATAATTTACGTTTATATTCTAAAAGATGGCATTTGATTTGGCAAAGGTAAAATCAGACTAAGGAACAAGTACTTCAGAAAATAATTTTGCTTAATTACTGAGAGTTGGTTATCAAGTACTTTACAAGCATTAGCCTAGCTTAAACATTAGAGAAAGTAAGAAAGCTAGATATGGATGTTTTTCTAAATGTAATAACATTTCAGTATGTATTACCATGTACTATTAGCCTGAATTCAGTAAGCGAAATAGATAAAACCATACACAACAGAACAGCTAAAATTAAAAGGACTGGAGGACTTCCCTCGTGGCACAGTGGTTAAGAATCCGCCTGCCAGTGCAGGGGACACGGGTTTGAGCCCTGGTCCGGGAAGATCCCACATGCAATGAAGCAACTAAGCCCGTGCCCCACAACTACTGAGCCTGCGCTCTAGAGCCCACGAGCCACAACTACTGAGCCCACGTGCCAGAACTACTGAAGCCTGTGCGCCTAGAGCCCGTGCTCCACAACAAGAGAAGCCACTGCAATGAGAAGCCCGCACACCGCAACGAAGCGTAGCCTCCCGCTCACCGCAATGAGCGAGAAAGCCCGCGCGCAGCAATGAAGACCCAACGCAGCCAAAAATGAATGAATAAATAATTTCTTTATTAAAAAAAAAATAAAGGACTGGATATCCCACGTTAGCAAGGATGTATAGCAAAATGCACTCTCTTGCACTGCTGATGGAAGTGAAAACTGGTACAACCACTTCAGAAAACAGCTTGACCTTATCCACTAGAGGCTATGATCAGACTCCCTATGACTTACTCACAGGTACCTACCCCCCAAAATGGGTTCACATGTATTCCAGAAGGAAGATAATTCATTAAGTTGTACATTTATGCTTTGTGCATTTTCTGTATGACTGTTATATTTAACAGAATTATCTATAAATAAAAGAAAATTATATGATTCTTTGCGAAGACTTGCCGTAAAAATTTCTTTTTAAGTATGGTATTATTTCTATTCTACAATGTAGGCAGAGGAGTAGGTCAGTTCCTTATTGGAACTGGAATATGGAATCTGACCATAGTTCTGTATCAAACTTTAATTCCAATTTCATGTGAATATAAACAAGTTAGTAATATTTAAATTTCTAAGAAGATTTAATTGAGAACATCTGTATTACTCATAAACATATTTCTGGATGAAACATATTTTAAATTTTCATTTGAAAAGTTTAAACTATTATAAAATAGATATGCTTCATACTCTTTAAAGCTACGCAAATTAATTTAAAATTTAAGTAAATTTTGTTTATCCATCTGTTCATTCATTTCATTATCCATTCACTCATTTAGATATTCAACAAGTATTAACTGGACCTTAAACTATACCAGCCCATAGGATCCCTGCTCTCATGCAGCCAGTCTGGTCAGGGAGAGAGACACCCAAAGAGAATAATAACAAAATGTATAAACACTGTATAATTGTTCAGTGCATCTGTCAGTGTATCAGTGTTAGTGTATCAGGATAGTTGATCTGTGACACTGCAAGAACAAAGAAGTTCAGGGAACTAACTAATCTACCTTAAGAGGGTCAGAGACAACTTTGTAGGGACGTTGATATTGGAAATAAGTTTTAAGTCAGAATGTGAATTAGTCAACTGGAGAAAGATTTCTTGGATCATGGAAATCAAGTTTTTGAAAAAATCAGTTTATTACCACAAAATACTGAAAAATGTGTCCTTGGGAACAGCTTGGTGAATTATTGTAAGTATATCCTTCTGTTTCTATGATTTCTAACTGCTTAATCTCAGATCATCATAATTATCTAGAACTATCAATATTTTACAAAGGAACTATGTAACTGTCATATGTAATTATTAAAGTTGATATTTAAAGGAACAGTTATCCAACAGTACCTCACTTGTAGAGAAACTAAGATTTCTCCAATCAGATGCAAATGCATTACACACACATCTTATACCACTAAACATTTAAATGAAAGGCAAATTCAATCATGGGACAGATATTGAAAAGTAATTGAACAGAATGACTTGAAAAACTGTTAATAAGCCAAATCCAACTAATTTGACAATGATGACATGAGGTTTGTTTCTGGGAAGGGGAATCCTCAGTTTGTTGAGAATGTTAGATTTCTCAGTTTCAATAGATTAAAAAAAGAATTCAGTTCAAATTTAGCATTAAAGGATATAATAAACTGGAGCCTAAAAGAGAATAACTAGTGTTTCTGGGTGCCTGAAATACAGAGTTTACAGTGAATATACAGAGATTTATTGAGGTATTTGAGAAGGTTTACCTAGGAAAAAAGAAACCCATTTAAAGGGCTATTGCTGGGAAATGTAGATTTATTTGACCATTTCCACAGTGTAAAACTAAGCTCTATGAAAATATTACAAAGAGGATCATTTAATTATCAGAAAATATATTAATTATAAAATAAGTATTAGATATCGTAATCATTATTAAATGATCTCTAAAAGAATGACCTGGCTAAATGGTAGGTAAATCCAAAGGACATAAATTATTTAATTATTGCTCAGAAAACTATAGATATGTGATAAAGAATAAAATATTTTGTTTTGGGAGTAACATTGAGCTGGGCAGACTTAAAGGCTTCTTTAAATTCTATGCCCCATAAATTTCTAGATTCACACAGAGTATGGGGAGACAGCTTCTCCAAGAACCTAATACGGTTCCCCTTGAATTGGGAAGCCAGGGACAAGACGGAAGCCTACATTTGTCTATACTGCAGATGAAGTGAGTTTGGAACTTGGATTCCACAATGGAGAAGAGCGAGCCATTGTCAAACATATTTCTGGAGGGTGGGAAGCCCAAGATCAAGTTGCTGGCAGATTCAGTGCCTGGTAAGAGCCTACTTTCCAGTCGATAGATCCGTCTTTTCCCTGTGTCCTTATGATGGAAGGGGTGAGAGAGTTTTCTCAGGTCTTTTTTTTATAAGGGCACTAATCCCACTCATGAGGGCTCTGCCCTGAAGATCAAATCACCTCCCAAAGGTCCCACCTTAAATACCATCACACTGGAGATTAGATTTCAATTTGTGAAATCTGGGGGACACAAACATTTAATCCATTGCAGAATCTAGCTACTTAAGCTGGAAAATCTAAAACAACAGCAGCAACAAAAACCCCTTCAATGTTGAGCTATGTCAATATTTTTAGCTGTTAATTTCCCAAATGTCTAAAAGAAATGTAAAAAAAGAAAAATGAGAGGAATATTATTACTAAGTCATGTTTACCTTTTATATATGACTATCACTGAATCAATTAAAACTTATTTTTGATTTGTAAACAAAAAATGGTTTAAAATTCACCAACAAAAAAGGTGCCAGATATACAATGTGCCTTAAAGTCTTGTCATAACAATGGCATAAATACTATTCTCGCTTATTCTTACTAAGATAAGTATACTGATACATAGTCATTTATTATTTGGTCTAAATATTATTTGGTATAACATTTTGAGTATTTAGCCATTTAATTATTATTTGGTCTAAACTTTTGAGTATTAAAACTTTTAGACCTGATTCTTTTGTCTTACGGGCCTTTGGGTTGAATGTTGTAAAAATTAAGGACATCTAAGGATATTTCATATGTAGGACTAGATTGTTAGGGAGTTTAATTTTAAAATATTTCCTGAGCTCCACTTCTGCAAAACTGCATTGATTTTGTCCCAGCCTGTTCCCAAGATTAGCTTCTCATTTTTAAGACAAAAAAAAATTCTCAAATATATTAATCAAATATCACATCGCTATTTCATTATAAAACTTTACGTCTAAATTATGTCACTTCTTAAAAAGAGAGAGTTGTTTAGATCATAAAACAGTTGTTAGCCAGAAGAGACAAGGATATTTTTAATAATCAAGCTTCACATATAACCAATTAAAATAGCATACTACTAGACTTTGTCAAAGGGAATAACAGCACTTTAACAGCCATATGCTTAAATTAAAGTTTAGAAAAGTCCTCTCCCTCTGGTAAGTAGATTCCCCTATGATTTTGCAGACAGAAGTTTGATAGTTAACTTCAAATGTCTTTGGTAGATACCAAGTAAAGAATAGGTAACGCAAATACTTTGAGGAAAAAAAGAGAAATCTTAAAAAAATATTTTAATGCCATTTCTCTAAAACTTAGGAAAATAATTATAATGAATAAACCTTAGTATCTTACATATGGAACTTAATGTCACACTATTTATTATTCAGCATCTCTTGAAGTTCAGTCTAAGTTCTTGCCTTGTAGAAGCATCTGGGATACCGGTACTGTGAGTGCCTGAAATGGGACCCATAACAAAGTATTTCTGAATAAATGATAACTTGGTAAGTAGCAAAGCCAGCAAAGAGAGATTGCTATGTAGGTCTCACAGTCTGTCTGCCTAAAGGGCTCAAGTTCGAAAACTAGAGAATTCTTGACTTGCAAGGAAAAAATACTCCAGAGCAATCTATCTTTATTAAAAACAAACAAGCACTGGAAATCTCTCCTGGTGTATGTTTGAACAATCACACTGCAAAAGGGTGTGTGCAGGACATAGTACCTGCCCCATGTGCAGGAATGTGAGCTAAATGGTCTGAGGGACCCATCTGCCAGAAACAGATCCCGGACAGTCACAGCTCCCTGTAATTCTCATTATTAGATCCCTTCCTTCAGTAGTTATCTTGCCAGAATACATACATGCTACAACATAAAGTCACTGTGCTATAATTAGCTCCTTTGTGCATCTTACATAAAATAGTTTGTTTCTCAGATCAGTTCGCGACACTCACTTAATAAGATCTCAGAGGGATAAGAGTACAGCGGATAATTTGAATGAGCAGAGAACGGAAAAAAAGTGCAGCCAGAGCTCCACATGGAAGAATGAAAGGTGGATGCAATGAACTTCTGGAAGATCTGAGCGGGGCACTGCTTTATTTCACCTCTGTATATGTCACTGAATACAAAGTGTTGGTTTAATTTTTTTAAATTTAGAGAAAATTTTACAATGTTCTTCAGATAAGAAATTTGGATGCTATTATTCTTTCACTGGATAAAAACTAAGATTGGAAAGATATTTGTTGATACAAAATCTAAATTAGAAAACAAACAAACAAACACTGTCTTGCTAGTTTGAGGTTAACCTTTGAATAGGTGGTATTTTGGTGCTCATGAAAACATACTTGATTCTTCCCTTGTTTCTATTATACCATTTAAAAATTTACCTGCCTTGTTAGCAAATAAATATATAGTTTGACAAGTCAAATATACTTTACGTCTAGTAACATACAGCTACCTAAGTCTGGGAGCCACTTTCAACATTTGGCTGATTTCATGGTATTTACCATAATATTTCCAAACAGTGTGTTTCAAGTGCTATTTCTTGATTTCTCAATTTTGCAGAGTAGGTAGTACCTTCCAAAAAAGAAAAAGGAGGATTTAGGTTTCTTTTTCCTTTAAAACACACACACACAGCCTTTTATGAGTTGTATCAGAATTTTAAACCAATATTATTCAAAACTGAACCACGGACAATATTGTGATTTTCTTCTGATGTACCTGTTTTTGAGGAAACCCTCCAGTAGGGAAGTCCTACTTCTTGTCTGTGTGTGTGTGTGTGTGTGTGTGTGTGTGGGTGTGTGTGTTGATTTATTGCTCTATGTACCTATCACTGTTGCCCCCTGAACACTCTGACAGAAAGGTAGTTTTACAACGTGATCAAACACATGAAGTAATCTATCAATTCACTTATTATTATTGTTGCTGTTATTGCTGCTGTTACTTTTACTATTATTTTTTATTGATATTTCATTGCTTTTAAAGCATGCTGTACACTGTCATTTTGGCAATCCCCTTCAGGTCACTTTGACATTCCGCAAACACCATCCTGAGAAGTAATTACTTTCACTTTCTTCCTAGGCTGAAGCCCGATTTCCTGCACCCCATCTTCCTATTTATTTATTTACTTATTTATCCTTGAGAATATCTTCCTATAATCTCCCGAGAAAGTGCTCAGGGGAAGAAACATTTTTGAAAACTGGTATAGCTGATAAGTATCTTCATTTTATTTTCACACTTAATAGTTTGGCAGGGTATGGAATTCCAGGTTAGTGGCTGTTTTACATTGTATACTAAGAGATTTTCTTCCACAGTCACTTAGACATCAATGTTGTTAGAAGGCTCGTAACTACGAGTTTGAAGCCCAGTCCTTTCTATGGGGTCTATATTTTCTCTGGAAGCTTTTGGGATTTTCTACCTATGACAGTTTGAAATTTCATAATAATGTATCATTAGGAAAGCATTCTTTCACACATTGTATTAGGTAACTGGTGGTCCTTATCAATCTAGAAACTGTTGTCCTTCAGTTCTAAAAACAAAATTTGGTATAAGTTATTTCTTATTCACTATTCTACCCACTTCTATCCCCCATCCCAGTACCATCATATGAAATCTGGTTTTCTCTCCCTAGAATGAAAATAATTTGTTATTGAACCTCCTAAATTGGTATTTTAGTTTTCTTACCTCAGTCTACCTTTCTAATACTACTTCTATTTTTATTCTATTTTCCTTTAGATTTCCATTTTTTCCACCTAAAATTTGATTTTTAAAAGTTTTGCTAGCATATTTTAAATTCTCAACAGTATTTTGTCGTTTTTATGAACACTGCCTTTTTATAGCCTCCTCTTTTGTTTACTGGATTCAATTTCTACTGTTGCAACTTTGAGAACAGACTTCATAGCTTCTTAACAAAAGCTTTTATTCTGTTCGTGGCTTTATCTCTGTTTCCTATAAATTCCATTTACCTACTTCCTTACTGTAGTATATATTTTTCCTGCTACAGCTCTCCTCAAGTGTATCATGATTATTAGTTGTTTAGACCTAAAGAAGAGTAAAGTAATCTAAACCCAATGGAAGCACAGTACTTGGGGGCGGAGGAGTATGTAAACTGGTGGAGGGGCAGGAATTCCCCAGGAGAAAACGAACTTAAGTAATGGAAACAACCTGAGTGTCCATCGATGGATGCATGGATAAAAAAAAGGGTGGTATTTATGTACAATGGACTATTATCCAGCCATAAAAATAATGAAATCTTTCTATTTCTGACAACATGGATGGATATTGAGGGCATTATGCTAAGTGACATAAGTCAGAAGAAGACAAATACCATATGATCTCACTTACGTGTGGAATCTTAAAAAGAAACAAAAACAAAAACCAAGCTCATAGATACAGAGAACAGACTGATGGCTGCCAGAGGTGTCAGTAGGGGAGGTGGGCAAATGGGTAAAGGGGATCAAAAGGTACAAACTTCCAGTTATAAAATAAGTGATCCTGACGTAATGTACAGCATGGAGACTACAGTTAATTATATCGCATTGCATATGTGAAAGGTGTTAAAATTGCTAAGAGAACAGACCTTAAAATTTCTCATCACAAGAAAAAAATTTTGTAATTATGTTACTATAACAGATGTTACCTAGATTTATTGTGGTGATCATTTTGCAGTATATACATATATCAAATCATTATGTTGTACACCTGAAACTAATATAATGTTATGTTTCAATTATACCTCAGTAAAAAAGAAATCACTAAGAAAAGTGTCTACAGATCCAATAGATATGAAATAAAAATACAGTATCAGGTAAAAAAACATAAAGCTAAAATTAAACAAAAACGGGCTTGCCAATATTACTTAGCCAAAAGAAAAAAACAAGTCTGTGGTCTTACAGTAAGTTGAGCTGAATTTTTGACAGGTTATATTAGGGATGTCTGAGAGAAAGCTAGATGACTGTAGAACATTGCAGGCAGTTGTAAATAAAGCTCTGCTGTAACTGATGTAAAAGTGATAGCCGAAACCAGGAGACGGACATAACTGCCAAGGAAGACAAGTACACAAGAAAAATGTCACTGCAGTCACTGAGTTTAATAAATTAGTACTTAAAATTTTCTTTTCAGTTTTTAGGAATAACTTCCATATAAGCAACAGAAGAACAACCATCAGAAAAGAGAGTGTTGGGTGGGAAAATTGTCCTATTGTAATTATTCACAAGTGTCACATTTAGGAGAAAAGCAATTAAGTTAGTTGGGTTGATGATAAAAATGTATCACGGTCAGTATTCTAAGCACTTACTTAATTCATAACTAGTAAGTACCAGACTCTTCAAAGCACCCTTCGTGTCGTGGATTTCTACTGTGAGGTATAAAAATCTACTGAATAGTCACAAAGTCTTCCTGAAATCAATGACAACTTTAATCCATACATGGAACTGTTAATTAAACTGGGATGTGCACATTCATTCACTTGTCCAGTTATTTTCATACATATATAATATACCTAGATATGTTTGTATTTATATATATATATATATATATATATACACACACACACACACACACATACACATATACGCTTTAATATACATACAGGGTACCTGGAGATACTGTGGGTTCTTTTCCAGACCATTGCAACAAAGCAAGTCACAAGATTTTTTTCGGGTTCCCAGTGCATATAAAATGTTTACAAAATACTGTAGTCTACTAAGTGTGCAACAGCCTTATGTCTAAGAAAATGTAAAATTATTGCTATAAACTGTTATCACCTGAGACTTCAGGAAGTCGTGATCTTTCCATCGGCGGAGGGCCTGATGCTGCTGCCTGATCAGGGTGGTGATTGCTAAAGGCTGGGATGGCCGTGACAATTTCTTAAAATAAGACGACCGTGAATTTGCAACATTGATTGACTCTTCCTTTCACGAATGATCTCTCTGTAGCCTGCAGTTCTGTTTGATAGCATTTTAACCAAAATGGAGCTTCTTTCAAAATTGAAGTCAGTATCTCATACCCTGCCGCTCTTTATTAACTAAGTTTATGGGATATTCTAAATCCTTTGTTGTCATTTCAATCTTCACAGCATCTTCATCAGGAGGAGATTCCATCTCAAGAAACCACTTTCTTGCTCGTCTATTAGAAACAATTCCTCATCCATTCAAGTTTTATGCTGAGATTGCGACAAATTCAGTCACATCTCCAGGCTCCACTTCTAATTTTACTTCTCTTGCTATTCCTACATGTTCACTGACTTCCTCCACTGAAGTCTTGAACCCATCGATGTCATCTGTGAGGGCTGGAATCAACTACCTCCAAACTCCTGTGTAATGCTTCTATTCTGACGACTTCTTAAGAACCACAGATGTTCTTAATGGCGTCTAGAACGGTGAATCCTTTCCAGAAGGTTTTCAGTTGACTTTACCCAGATTCCTCAGACGAATCATTCTCTATGGTAACGATAGCCTTACAAAATATATTTCTTAACTAATAAGACTTGAAAGTAGAAATTACTCTGTGATCCATGGGCTGCAGAATGGATGTTCTGTTAGCAGGCACGACAACTTTTATCTCATTGTATGTGTCCTTCAGAGCTTCAGACCAGGTGCATTTGTCAATGTGCAGTAATATATTGAAAAGAAGTTTTTTCTTCTGAGCAGTAGGTTTAACAATGAGCTTAAAATACCCAGTACACCATGTTGTAAACAGATGGGATGTTATCCAGGCTTTGTTGTTCCACTTAAAGAGCACACGCGGAGCAGATTTAGAAGAAGGGCCCTAGGAGATTCAGAATGGTAACTGAGCACTGAGTTAAACTTCAAGTCACCAGCTGCATTAGCCCCTAACATGAGAGTCAGCCTGTCCTTTGCATTTTGAAGCCAGGCACTGACTTCTCCTCTCTAGCTAGGAAAGTCCTAGATGGCATCTTTTTCCAACAGAAGGCTGTTTTCTCCACATTAAAAATCTGTTGTTTAGTGTAGCCACCATCATGGATTATCTTAGCTAGGTCTTCTGGGTAACTTGCTGTAGCTGCTACATCGGCACTTGCTGCTTCACCTGGCACTTTCACGTTATGGAGACGCCTTCTTTCCTTAAACCTCATGAACCAACCTCCACCAGCTTCCAACTTTCCTTCTGCAGCTTCCTCACCTCTCTCAGCCTTCACAGAATTGAAGAGAGCTGGGGCTTTGCTCTGGATTAGGCTTTGGCTTGAGGGAATATTGTGGCTTATTTGATGCTCTAACCAGATCACTAAAACTTTCTTCATATCAGCAAAAGAAATGTTTTGCTTTCTTATCATTTATGTGTTCACTGGAGGAGCAGTTTTAATTTTCTTCAAGAACTTTCTCTTTGCCCTTACAACCTGGCTAACTGTTTGGTGCAAGAACCCTAGCTTTCAGCGTGTCTCAGCTTCTGCCATGCTTCCCTCTCTAGCCTTAATTATTTATACCTTTTGATTTAAAGTGAGAAGGGTGTGACTCTTCTTTTCACTTGAACACTTAGAGACCATTGTAGGGCTATTAACTGGCCTAATTTCAATACTGTTGTGTCTCAGAGAATATGGAGACCCGAGGAGAAGGAGAGAGATGGGGGGGGGGGGGGAACAGCTGGTTAGTGGAGCAGTCAGAACACATTTATCGATTAAGTTCTCCACCTTATATGGATGTGGTTCTTGGCATCCCAAAACAATTACGTAGTAACATCAAAGATCACTGATTACAGATCACCATAACAAATACAATAAAAATGAAAAAGCTTGAAATATTTTGAGAATTGCCAAACTGTGATACAGAGACACAAAGTGAACAAATGTTGGAAAAATGACACCAGGAGACTTGCTCTACACGGGTCGCCACAAACCTTCAGTTCGTAAAAAAAATTTTTTTTAATTAAAAAAAATCAAACACACAGAAAAACAAACAAAAAACACCCACAATACCTGCAAAGCACAATAAAGCAAAACACAATAAAACAAGGCATGCCTGTACACACACATGCTTGCCTTTGAACACATGTTTAAATTTGGGGAGTTAAGGGAGAAGACTGAGTGTGGGATATAACATGCTAGTAGTTTTATCTAAGCCATTTACGGTTCCCATCTGGAAAACTAGAAGTCAATTTCCTGCAGATTCTCATTTATATTCAAAATGGAAAGTTTTTTAGTTAAATGAAAAGTAATTTATGTGTTATTTTGCCCTTCTCTTGATACTTTATATTTCTATCTGTGGTCTTAACCATGCCAACTTCTCACTATAAGGAAAATGTACATGTTTTCATTCATCTACCATGGATGAATGTGGGACTGGAAGACCCAGCAAGTACCAGTATTTTTCCTCTATGATCCTTATTGCATTGTCCATGGTAATTTCATAGTAACAGAGTGAAATCCAAGTTTCCCACGATACAGGCTTCATCACCCATGATGATATTAAAAACAATGGAGAAAGTATTACATTGGTTATGAGACAGGACCAGCGATCAGGGTACCGAGGTTTGAATTGTGGTTTTGGTGCTCATAACAGGTATGAACTTGCCACTTCTGTAAGAAGCAGCAAATGAGATTATCACGTGGCTTCACAAGGTTATAAGGAGGAAAAATATGAAGCACTTAACACAACACCAGCTGTATAATAAACATCCAATAAACTTTAGCTACTATAATAATGAGAACAAGAGCTGACGTTCCAGAGCTACCCTGATCCTGGCACCACCAGTGGTAATGCTGTCTTCTTTCTCTAATTTGTCCATTGTCCTGCAGAAAATAAGTTCCTGCTTGATTTCCATTTACTGCTGTGATTTGAAATTGGTTTTGCTTCATAAGCTACAGTGCTCGATCTCTGTATTTGAGATATTTTCTGATTTTCCACTCTTGTTCTTTGCACTTTCTCCACTGCTGATTAAGAACACCAGAACTGGAGAGGGGAAGGTGGGAACACTGCACATGACCAACAGCCTTAAGTTCTCACTGTCATTCCAGACAACTGGATAAAGGAGTAAAACCAGGAGGAAGAAACTTAGCACAATGAAACTACCTGCAGTTTAATACAGCCAAGCTGCAGAACCAAACCAAAAACAAAACATAACAGCTAAAAAGTCATGTTTGTTTGAAGACTTATTTTAACTATATATAGAAAAGAAGGAAAATACTTTTCACTCTTTAGTGTGGTATTTCCAAAAATAAAGGGGCTAACATTTTCCAGAAACATTATATTGTTAATTGAGTAAGAAGCAAAGGGAAGCAAGAGCAACTAGAATTTTATTTCCATAGAAACGGACCAAATCTAAAATGAGTCCAGATATTTTAACATAATTTTTAGTGTGGTGGCTCCCTCAACTAGGTTAGTGACAATTTAGTTTATTCATGAGAATTCTCCCATTTTGAGACAGGACTGGAGTTTCTAACCTCACACCAACCCATTGTAAGTATTAAAATAGCATCTCAAGATATATTTAATAAACCAGGGCCGCTTCCATATCTAGTAATTCTGAAATTCAAAGCAAGTAAAGATATATTTTTCTTAATTTTTCACCAATTAATTAGAGAACTGCACCTGTGGAAAAGGGAATTACATAACTTTTATATATTTGATTAATAACATGTAAAAAGATTTAAAGGGTTCTTTTCTAAGTCCAGAGTACAGAAAAATCTAATGTGGTATTTACCTCAGTTCCCTAGAAAGAAACGGTATGTTTTCTTGTGTGTGTGTGTGTGTGTGTGTGTGTGTGGTATGTGTCTGTTTCAATAGGTCTCTTGCATTCACCTAAGGACACCTAGAATGAAGGATTTGCATTATAATGTTATGTACTGAAAGCCATATTCAAATACAGATTTTGCTTTGCTTTGTTCATTTTAAATTATGTTTTACCAACTTTTGATATTTTTCTAAATATTCTACAGAAAAAGAAATATTTCCTATCAGGAGTGATAATAAAGACTCAGGGTTTTATTTCAATCTCAAGTGTAATAAGACAGCGATAGAGAGGATTTTGGTAGATGGTGAATTGAACACAAATAGTTTATTTTCTGTTACCAACTCCACATCTGCCTTTGTTGATTCAAATTGCTGCTGAGCTTCTGCTGGCTGGGTTGGACACACAGAGTGTGGGCGATCTGAGGATGAAAGATGATAACCGACTGAGGGAACTCAACAGGCAGAGAGAGTGAGAGACCCTTCAGAACAAAGCGAAGAAGCAACCAGCAAAGTAAGGATCCTCTCAGAGCCGAAAGATACCTTTCACAGAAAACTAACAAAATTATTAAGGGGATTCAAGTACAGAACAAACAAAGCAAAGGGAAACAGAACAAAAGCAACAGCTATAGAAACCACGATTGTCCAAATAACAACACGGAAGGTAAATCATAGGACAGGAATGAAATGTACTGGACCGTTTTACGGAGGAAGAATATCAAAGTACTGTGCATAGAAAAAAAGTGAAATAAATCTTGAGAAAAACATAAAATGATACGACCTGGAAATCTAACATATAAATCATAGGCATCCAGAAGAAGGGAAAATACAAATGGAGGAGACGCATCAATTAAACAAATAATGGAGGAAGATTTCCTGAGGGCAAGGAAGATTTGAGTCTGCACGTCGAAAGAGCTTCCTACCATCTGCACTGCACTGACGGAAACCCCTACCTAGACGTATCATATGAAAATGGCTGAGCTGTAAGTGCAGAGAAAAATCTCATAGGCCTCTGGGGAGAAAGGACAAGCCAAAGATGAAATGAATCACACCGTGATTATCCTTTGCTACGTCTGAAGCCGGTAGGCAGTAGCCAGGCATCTAGAGTCTCCTGAGGGAGTGGAACTGGGAACCTAGCATCCTGTATCAAAATGATACAATTTTCCTATCTGAGTAAAATAAAGTTTTAAAGATGTAGAATTTGTAAAGTAAACCATACCGGTACTTCATCTGAAGAAAGTAATAGAGAAGGTAACCAAACAGCAAATGGCCTGGAACAGAGACCTCAAAAGACAGAGAAGAAATGATCACAAGCTCTGAGTCTCGTGCCCTTCCAACAGACACACGTGCACGCACATACAAACACACACTGATGGGTAGTCTAAGAATGTGCAGCAGAAGTGATAAAGAAGAAATACTGAAAGAGCAGAGTATACTCCAAAGCAGATTCTAATAACGGCCCAGAGCACAACGCACTACAGAATCCAAGCAAACCTGGCTATGGGGAAGGTTTGCGGTGGGAGGGAGGTGATAAGCCAACTGCTTCATTTGGTTAGAGGACGTCTGGGAGAACAATGGGCACGAGGAAAGTAAACATATTCTACTAGTCTCTTCTGGCTAAAGTTGGGGGTTGAGGTGAGGACAGAGTAGGGAGGTAGTAGAGCTTTAAGTGTCACTGAATATTTCTGGGGAAATATGTTTTTAAAAAATAATATATAGCAACATATATATCATTAGGAGTTAAAAGAAGAGGAAAATAACCACATAATATAATAAAATAATGTATGGAACTTCCAAATTAACAAGGAGAAATAAATATACCGGATTGAAAAATGATAAGTCTAAAGCAAAATTTAGAAAATAACAAAAGAAGAAATAATAACACATTAATTAATATTAAGTAAGATTGAAAGAATAAAACCATGTAAATCAGTCCCTATAATTAAATGATGAAATTTGTTCCTTAAAAATCTGAGACTGTCATATTAAATTTTAAAAAACAAGGTATCTGTATGTTTTTTAACAAAAACAATACTTAATGTTACAAAGGAAAGTTGAAAAATTTTAAAGATGATGTAAAAATAACTTACAAATGCAAACGGAATACGGGAGTTGTGATGTTATTTTCAGAAAAATCATGATAAAATATTAAAAACACTCAACACTATAAACAAGAAAACTGTGTAAGGATGAAAGCAGGCACAAGGGACAAGGAGAACGTACCTCCAGAAACTAGTATTTACCAAACATCATGGCATCATCTATAAACCAGGATACGATGGAAATAAAATGCACATGGAGGCTTGAATAAAATACTTTTGGAATTTAAAAGACCTAGTAAACTTAGCATACAAAGGATAAGAAGAAATCAACAGTACACTCAAGGCTTTTGATTTAACATACAAATATAGAACTCTACAGCCTTTGAACAATGTGTATGAATGTGCATTTGTGTCTGTGTGTTCTATGTCTACAGAATATTTTACATATCCATCACATAATTGGGCACAAACAAAAACAACTTAAAAAAATTACTTTATAAATGAACAAACATCGTTACTTGGAAATAAAAATAAAAATAAACCAGATTAAATTGCCCTTGGATCAAAAGGAAATCACTAACTAGCAAGAAATAATGAAAAAGCTAACAGTTCTGAACAAAACTGATGAGACACACTGAAAGCTGTCCTAGGAATGAAATCTATGGCCTTAAATGTTTTCTTTATTAAAAAAGAAAGATGAAAAGATAGAACTTAATACAAATAGAAGCAAATGGAAAGAGAACTACAGAGTATAACGAAATAAACAAGATGGAAGAATTAATAAGGTTAAAGCCTGAAATTAATGAAATAGAAAAAAAATAGCAGGAAAGATATATAAAGCCTAAAATGTGTTTGTAAGATCAACACTTTGCAAGCCTGATGAATATTTTTAAAAAGAAGGGGAACTAAACAGACATATTAGGAATAAGAACAGATAAATAAGTACAAATATGAGACAGATTAAAAGAAGGAGAAGGGGCTTCCCAGGTGGCGCAGTGGTTGAGAGTCCGCCTGCTGATGCAGGGGACACGGGTTCGTGCCCCAGTCCGGGAAGATCCCACACGCCGCGGAGCGGCTGGGCCCGTGAGCCATGGCCGCTGAGCCTGCACGTCCAGAGCCTGTGCTCCGCAACGGGAGAGGCCACAGCAGTTAGAGGCCCGCGTACCACAAAAAAAAAAAAAAAAAAAAGAAAAAGAAGGAGAAGAAAATACTATACACTCTGATGGCAGCAGATTTGAAGTCTTAGAGAAAATGGACAGTTTTTTTCCAGTTTCTAATATTAACTCAAGAAGAATTAGACCACTTGAATAACTCTATTACCACAGTAGAGATTTGGAGAGAAAATAAATATATACCATTGAAAAAGGCATTACGAACAGCTGGGCTCACAGATGAAACTGCTATCATTCTTAAAGAAGTCATAATTTCCATTTTATTTACAATGCATTTGAATTTAGAAAAACAGAAATTCTCAAATTCATTTTTAAGATTAAATCAAATTCATTTATTAAAAAATGAGAACTTGAAAACCATTCTCATTGCATAAGTAAAACGTCTAATTAAAAGATTAACACAAAAATGTATTAAAACAATAATACCTTATTACCAAGTAGAATTTATTTTGGAAATGAATTTAACCCCATTCAGCATATGAATTTAACATACTTTCAGTTAGAGTCAGGACAGGTGTTGTTGTAGTAGTTATTTTGTAAGATACTTGTAGAGAAGAAAAAACGTCTAAAGCAGCTATGAAAATACTGGTGCGTGTGTGTGTGTGTGTGTGTGTGTGTGTGTGTTTAGGTGACATGGGCTTTGCTTACAAGGGTCCAGACTATGCTTTAAAGATATATCCTATAGGGCTTCCCTGGTGGCGCAGCGGTTGAGAGTCTGCCTGCCGATGCAGGGGACACGGGTTCGTGCCCCAGTCCGGGAAGATCCCACATGCCGCGGAGTGGCTAGGCCTGTGAGCCGTGGCCGCTGAGCCTGTGCATCTGGAGCCTGTGCTCCGCAAGGGGAGAGGCCACAACAGTGAGAGGCCCGCGTACCGCAAAAAAAAAAAAAAAAAAAGATATATCCTATAGGTGTGGGATATATAAAAATATCAAAGGAATGGAATAGAAAATATGAAAAGAGATTCCTATATGTTTAGTATGTGACAAAATTGATGTTTCATCCTGTGGGAAAGGTATGGATTCTTTAATAAACTGCTTGCACAACTGATTATTCACATTGAAAGAAATATAAAAGGATATGAATCTTTTACTGTATACAAAATTAAATGCTAGATGGATTAAAACTGAAATATGAAATGTAAAATAATTATAATTCTTCAAAAACATATACCATAGTATATTTATAATATTAAATATCCCAAAAGAGTAAAACTAATTTGTAGCTACATTCATAAAAATGAACACATTCCATAAACGTAATAGTAAACAAAATGTGCAGAGCCGTATACTCGGCATGGATCCATTAATACAAGGGTCATGAAGAGAACTAAACAATATACTGTTCAGGAATATGTATATATATTTTAAAGCTATAAACAAAAGGAAAAGGATTATTAACACAAAAATGCAAGACATTGATTATCTGCAGGAGGATAAAAATGAGATGTTATTGGGGGAAAACGCTATAATAATTAAGCTGAGGTGGCACATGGATGTTCAGTAGACTCAAACATTACGTATATATTATAGAAAGCTACATATATACATATATAATACATATTTATGACAAACTCAGAATTATAAAAATTTGGAACACTGCATGTCTACTTTAGGGGTTAGGAGAATTTCTTAACCACAACTGGAAACCCAGAAATTGTAGTAAATACATTTGTATAAATAAACATAAATCTTTTTGTACAGCAAGTGATGTCATAAATAAATGCAACACACAAGCAATAAATTTTGGAAAACATATTAAAATGTACAGAGCGTATATATATATATATATATAAAATGCAACAAGTCTTTTCAAATTGACCAAGGTAGGTAAATGATTTAATAGAGAAAATACAGGAATAAGCAATTTATAAGAAATCAAATCAAAATGCTTAGCAAGTACATAAGAAGACATTCAAACACATTAGCTGCTAGGTTAAGGCAAATTAAAGTGAATGGGATATCACTTTCCACTCATTAGCTGGAAAGTATTAAAATAAATACTTTTAATATTTTAAAATATTAAAACAATTCAAGAAGTGCTAAAACATACTGGCAAGGATATGATAGAAAAGGTGGTCAACTACTTTGTTGATGAAAATTATTACAACCTTTGAGGAAAGCAATTCAGAAGAAAATTTAAGGAAGTATTTTCTTTGACTCAGCAATACTACATCTGGGAAAACATGACATGAAAATAAAAGCTCCATTATGGCATAATAGTTGAACAAGGTTTTTACTGCAACATCGTTCCTACTGGCAAAACCTGGAGACAAAAATGAATGTCCACAAACAAAGGAAAGGCTGAATAATTTATAGCTCATCCACACAATCGAATATTATGCAGCCATTAAAATGCAACTAAACCAGATGACCTGGAAAGGTTTCTACAAGGTACATTTAAAGAGGAAAAGCAAAATGCAAACTCATGTATACTCTAGGTCTACTGTTGTATAAAACTCATTTTAAAGTCCTATATAAGTCTAGTATATATTTATACCTGATGAAACTAGCATAGAGAAAATCACAAAGAACTGCATAGCAGGTGGTCAACGTAAGTAACCAGTGGTTGTAAGAAGTTATAATGTGGGTATAGAAAGGGGAGGAGTGGCACATGTGGGAACAAAAAAATAAACCAACGACCTGCATTCTAAAAATCAAATTAGAATATGACTATATTTGTGATTTTATACAAAATTATTTGTGTATATAATGCAATTAAAAATATTGTAGGGCTTCCCTAGTGGCACAGTGGTTAAGAATCTGCCTGCAGCCAAAAATTAAATAAATTTTTAAAATAAATAAATATAATTAATTAATTAATTAAAATAAAAATATTGTAGTGATAGAGATTGGCCATATTTCTTAGGGGAAAAATAACTTTTCCCCTATTGCCTAACATAAATGTAAATAAAAATGGGTTAAGTATAGAATTAATCCACAATATAAAATAGAAAAAAAGGCACGGAATTCAGGTTTTGAAAACTAGAAGTGCAAGAGGGATTTTTGGCAAGATCAGAATACACATTTCATTTAGTTTCACTGATTCTATCTATAAAGCTCAACTTCCATAAAAAGTACCCTGACATTTCACATGACTGGAAATTCTATATGAACAGAGTGACCGTATTAAAGGATCACACACACACACACACACACACACACACACACACTCACACAGAGAAGTTATCTGTAACAATTAGAGAAATGTTTTCCAATGACCTGAAGGAAAATAATATAAATAATCTAATTGCAAAAATTAAACATCAGAATTAGTTCTAACTAATAATAAGCTGTACTTCACATTATTCGTCTGTTCTCTGATTATCACAGCTGATCTCTAAGTGTTCAAGTTGTATGCCACTTCCATTCCGATTAACATCACTTAACTAAGAATTGATTCATTTGCTTGTATTATCAAATAATAAATTCTTTCTGAAAAGGCAGCTAGAAATTTTAATCACTATCATAGCAATGCTTAGTTGGCTTTCTTGTTTCAGAGTTGAGAAATCCATACTTTACATTTATGCATATGCAACAGTGAAATAACTTCTGTGTTATAATTGCAATATGCAACTGACTACACATTACTACTCATCTAAACAGTGGAGTAAAATTTGAGGTAGTTTTTGATAAAAGTAAGCATAGCCTATAAATGTGTTGGCAACACATTAGAAGGAAAGTTGACAGAAAGGGAAACCTGTGGAATAGAGACGTGTTTTTTCCTGTACATAAATATGAGTAACGGAAATATTTAGTAAGTTTGTTTTAGGGCTCAGAAGGTTAACTCCTAATTTGACTCTGATGTATATCACCTCTAACTTTGAATTCTTCAAAGGTGTGTCTAAGGCCTCTTATCATCAATAATCAAAGACTTGACACTTTCTGGATAACACACACACACACACACACACACACACACACACACACATGCAAACCTCACTGATCACCTTTTTTTAAAAAATGTTCTCACTGTATTTATTCTCATCTTAACTTGGGAGCATCAAATTCAGACTTTTATAGAGAGCACATCTGTCACTGGATAATGAAAAATAGCTTATGTGTTTTTCAGAAATTTGAAGTGAGCTGATTTTATTTTAAGGAGAAAAAGAAGGCTTGCTCCAGTGGCCATATATTGGATGGCATAGCGGCTCTGAGGAAGTCCTTGGGATTTCAGCTCCTTTGGGTGAATGTACTGGGCATCCTGCCAAGCCCAACATTTTGCCTGGCAAATGCTGGTTATATTAAACCCTAAATAGCCAGAGGTCCTCAGATCAATCCCGTTATGCCAATTTTATTTCTTAATGCATCACTATCAGGATTATCTTTTTAAAATAAGCCCCGCACTACATTTCTTTTTCTGTTCAGATTTAAAGGAAAGGTAATTTGTGGCTAAATGCATCTCTATGTAAAATTCAGATACTCCTCTCTCTTCCCATGTCTACTAGACTGAGTCTCAATATTGTGGTGATAGGTATGAGCCACAAAACCAGGTCTCAGCATTCTGACAAGGCTTCCGTGGCTGCAGAGGAAATGTTCTGGAAGATTATTCTTTCTTTGGTACAATGCCTTTGGTATTTCATTATAAACATATTATCAAAAGCACAGTTAAAGAAAGAGAAGACAACCCACAGCCAAAATATACAAAGAACTTTTGAAACTCAACAATAAGACACTTAACAACTTGACTGAAAAAATGGGCAAAAGGTCTGAACAGACAACTCACCAAAAAAGACATACAGATGGGAAATAAGCATATGAAAAGATACTCAACATCTTATCTCATTAGGGAATTGCAATGAAAACAACGACACACCACTACACACCTACTAGAATGATGAAAATCCAAACCATGTCAAAAACACCCAAATGCTGGAGAGCATGTGGAGTGACAGGAACTCTTGTTCATCGCTGGTGGGAATGCAAAATGGTCCAGCCACTTTGGAAGACGGTTTGGAGGCTTTTTTACAAAACTAAATAAAATCTCACCAGCAATTGTTCTCCTGGTATATACCCAGATGAGTTGAAAACTTATGTCCACATAAATGCTGCACACAGATGTTTATAGCTGCTTCATTTATGATCACCAGAGATGTCTTTCAGTGGGTGAATGGATAAATAAACTGTGATACCTCCAGATAATGGAATATTATTCAACACTAAAAAGAAATGAGCTATCAAGCCATGAAAACACACAGAGGAATCTTAAATGCACATTACAATGTCCAAGAGGCCAGGCTGCAAAGGTTACACACTGTATAATTCTAACTACAATTGACCCTTGAACAACAGGGGTCAGAATTGCTCAGGTCCACTTATACATGGAATTCCTTTCACTAAATACATACAGCACTACACGATTTGAAGTTCGCTGAATCTGTATCTGCAGAATTGCACATATAGAGGGCCAACTATAAAATTATACAGAAATTTTTGACTATGGGAGGGGTTGGCACCCCTTAACCCCCATGTTGTTCAAGGATCAACTCTATATGACCTTCTGGAAAAGGTAAAGTTATGGAGACATTAAAAACATCAGTGGTAGCTAGGAGTTAGCGTGGAGGAAGGGATAAAAAGGCAAAACATTGAGGATTTTGAGGGCAGTGAAACCATTCTGTATGATATTATAATGGTGGATATATATGACTATACATTTGTCAAAACCCATGGACTGTACATCAAACGTGAACCAGTGGAGTTTGGTGACAGTGATGTGCCACTGTAGGTGCACTGATTGTAACAAATTACCATCTGGTATGGGATTTCGCAGTGGGAAGGCTGGGGGTGCTGGGGGCAGAGAGTATAAGGAATTCTGTATTTTCTGCTCAATTTTGCTATGAATCTAAAACTACTATAAAATGTCTATTTTAAAAAATGCACAGTAACTTTTGAACTACCTTTTTAATAGATTTTTTAAAATATGGTGTCTCATACAACCACCAATATTTCTATAGTTTTGCTTATAGTTGCAATATGAAGGATCATGTTTTTCAATAGCTGACTAGCTTGAATCCTAGAAAATAACTAATTTGGCTTTTTTGACCTTTAAAAAGGGCAACTTAATAAGTTACAATTTAATAAAAAGAGCACTTAAATTCAGTATTATTCTGACAAATTTAAGTACCTGTTAATCCTTTTCAATCGTTTTCTACCATTCCCTGGATCCCATTTTCCTCAAACTATTTATTAGCCCTCTACCACACTTGACTCTAGTCAGTATTTTACTTGAAATTTTATCTGTAGATAATAAAAATATATTTAATTTTAATGTATACTGAAGAATATGAATATTTCAATCTCACATCTGTTTTCACTTCCTCGTTAAATGAAATTATAAATTTTTTGATGCTGAGACTATGCTTTCTTTTTTTTTTTTTTTTTTTTTTTGCAGTACGTGGGCCTCTCACTGTTGTGGCCTCTCCCATTGTGGAGCACAGGCTCCAGATGCGCAGGCTCAGCGGCCGTGGCTCACGGGCCCACGGGGCACGAACCCGCGTCCCCTGCATCGGCAGGCGGACTCTCAACCACTGCGCCACCAGGGAAGCCCAAGACTATGCTTTCTTTACATTTCATCATCTACTGTTTTCCTCAGTACCACGATCTGCATCCCGTGAAGCCTTAAAAAAATATTTTGAATAACTGATGGCTATAGGTTCAGGAACTATAGAATAATTCTTTGTAACTATTTCTTGCCTTCAAGATAAAGCTGTACAAAAAAGTTCTCCCTGAGATTGGAGACTTTTTACCGCCTTGATCAATAACCTGGGCCATGTGAATGATAATCATAAAAATCCTCATTCTGAATAGAGCATCTGCCCTACTCCTTAAGGAGACACACATTACACAGCCCTGTAATGCCCAAAGGCTGTTTCTTGACATCTGGCAGCAATCTCTCTATCCATGTTTTGAGTCCAAAAGGTGACAGATGAGAGAATGTTTGACAACAGGGCACGGTCACCACTTCAAATCTATGTGCACAATGATGGGAATATCAAGATCATCATGGAAATATAATAAACCCTTGCAATAAACATTCCTCCTAGCTCTGCAATGGTGCTTATAACAGGACAGTTCTTAAACTGCTCAAAGAAAATAACTGTATTTGAAATAGAAATTAAGCAATATGCAAGTCCTCTTACTATAAAATAATAGACCTTATGCATGATAGCAAACTGGGTTTTTTTTCATTTCATCTGTAACTTGAACAATACACAGAAAGGATAATTTCAAGATTTTTAAATAATTTTAGTGCACTCTAATTCAGAACTCCTCATAAAATATCTGAGTTTCTATGTGGTTTATTCAAAAGGGAGTACTATCTTGTTTTAACCACAAGCTCTTGTTCTTATATAAATAAGACTGCATATATTTAAATCTGAAATCTTACCCTAAACTGCTGCATTTTTCTCTACACACAGAATAATGATTGTATCTTTTATCTCTGGAAAAGGAAGGTTTTCTATTGCTCACACATCATTTCTAGTAAGAAATAGGTTCATGTTAGAAAATCCTTCAAAGGACAGTTAACATAAAATCCCTTAGCTATAACCCATCACCTCCCAAAGAGAAACTACAATGGACAGTAAACAGTGTGCAGGAACGACCCTGTGGCTGTGTTGAGTCCGTGATTTCCATGTGCTGGATTGACCTCTGGCCCCATCTCTTAACTCCACTCAGCCTCTTTCAGTGACCCTTGGCGGTCTCCAACTACTCAAACTGCAAACAGACTGAAAGCAATTTGTTGTCCTTATGTTTTTAAAGCCACTAGCCCGGTATGCTAATTAGAAATAAATCGCTTGACCCGTGAAAGAAACGGCAGGAAACCTGAAATGAAGGCATTATCCTACACTTCATGCACCTTAGTGATGCCATTTTAAATATTTGAGACAGCCTATAAATAATTAAAACCTCACTGCAGCAAATTATGTCCTATTATGCAAATAAATAGCCTCCTCCCTGGTTTCATTAAAGATTCTAGATGACAAGCTGAACGGTTTCAACAGAGCAAGGGACTGCAGTAAGGCGAGAAATCTTTCAATATTTTTTTTAATTGTGAGCGCCAAGTTTCATGTGGATTTTTACTTTAACACTTTAATTTGCATGAGCAAATAAACCTTTAGAAAACCTTTGGTAGGCGGAGGAAATGCATCATTTAATTAAATTTGATTTGTTGTGAAACTATCGTGCCTCATGAATATTTAAGGACCACAAACTCTCTTTTACTAAAAAGAGAACACTATTTTAAGGAAGGAAGCGATTTTCAAGAAATTGACGGTCTCTGAGAGATTACAAATAATCAATACATATTCAGATAAACTTTTCACTACAACTGACAAACGCTTGCACATGTACAAGTTTCAATAGCATGCTTACACTTACCCACTTCGGGTCAAGTTTTATGTAAAATTTTTAAACCAGTGATATCAAAAACAGGTTAACTGTGACTGCTTCAGAATTTGTCAAAAATGTTCAGTCTTATTTTCTGTTTTTAAGGTATTTTATTCGTGCTAAATTAAAAGAACCCCAAGGTTCATACAGTAGGATATAGTTACTGTAAAACACTGCAGGGGGGAGAAAACCCTATTTTTAGTTTAAAAATACTCTATATATCATACCTAAATACCATACAATAGAGAAATGAGCTGTAAAGAAAGTATATATCTTTTCCCATAAAAGATTAAAATATTACCTTCCTCTGAAGCACAGCCTCTCATTTTGACTTCAATTAAATTATAAACATCAAAGGAAATTCTTCTATAATTGTTTTACTGGCAATCGATTATTAAGGCAATGTCTGTCACTTTGTAACTCGCTTACAGAGCAATGCTTATTGCAATAATTAAGGTGACTTTCTCTCACGCAGACTGGAGGGTTTTTAAAATTCACCCTAAAAAAAAAAGAAAATTCACCCTAGGGCTTCCCTGGTGGCGCAGTGGTTAAGAATCCGCCTGCCACCATGATGAGAAGCCCACGCGCCGCAACGAAGAGTAGCCCCCCGCTCGTCGCAACTAGAGAAAGCCCGCGCGCAGCAACCAAGACCCAACGCAGCCAAAAATAAGGAAATAATGAATCAGCGTATTAAAAAATAAAGAAAAGAAAATACACCCTACATAGTGTTTATTAACAATTAGCGAAGGCCACTGTAAGTTTGAAAAATGTGTTACATGCAGTATAAGATTGTGATTCTATGAAATCTAAATGAAAAATAGGTTAGCTCCTCTAAAAAATAAGAGGCTAATAATACAATTATTTATTAGTAATATTAATGACCCCTATGATATTTCTATTCTGAAATGTTGTGACACATTCATTCAATTATAGGTTGAAAGAAGTCCTGATCTTTTTAGAAAATAATTTTGATATAATCATGATGTTTTGGAAATCCATGAAGGCTGTTAGTACAGCCAATAGTCAATGTAATATAATGCTACTTGCTAAATAAAGGAGTAATTCAGTAATTATTATTATTTTTTAAGAGGCTTGGACTTTGCCAATTCCTCAAACTATCAAGCACCATCCTAATTCCCAACAGATGAACTGCCACTTATTTTGAAAAAGTAAATTCACCCCTCTCCATCCACCTCATGCATTCACCAAAACCTCTGATTGCAACCTTTTATCCTTTATTCTGATCTCAGAAGAGGTCCCCCTCCTCTAGATCATCCCTTCAACAGGCTTGTCACCGTATTTCCTCATTGCTCATCTAGGCAATTCCTCAGTCATAACTAATTTGGCCTTATTCTATTTTCAACTTCTCTTTCTCTGCCAACTCTCCCTTATCATTCTCTCTTCCCATCAACATAAATGAATAAGCAAACAAGTCAATAAATGATCCCCACACAGACAAATAAGACCAAGAGCAAAAGCTTTCCCTCTGCTCTGGGCTCCCAACTCTCATTTTCTCCCACTCCTTGTTAATGAATTCCGTTCCCAGCACATAAATTTCTGAAAACAGTAATGGACATTAATATTTTTACTTTCTAAATTTCCACTAACTACTGACTCCTAATATAGCTTCTGCCATGAGTAACTGTCATGGGCAGTGCTTTCTGAAATGATCTGTTTCGTGACACTAGCGTACACTGATCTTGAACTCCCTGCGGGTTTTGATCCTCTTAACAATTTAGTCCTGAGAATAGGTCTTTCTTGGTTTTTCCCCTCATGACCTTCTCCCAGTCTCTTTACTGCTTCTTCTTTGCTCTTGTGTCCCTTTTCAGGATTATATTCAGTCTTCCCCTCTAACTCTACTCTGAGATGATGGAATCTACATCCACGGTTTTAACAACCAATTCTGTATCTACAAGGCCCGCACTTATTTCTATGTGTGATTTTTTTGTAAAATCTAAATATCTAGCTGCCTGTCAAAGAACTTCACCTGAATGTTCCGTAACTCTTCAAAATGTCTTAACTTCACACACCCCCCAATATCTCAAAAATCTATCTT
Source organism: Monodon monoceros (assembly GCF_005190385.1). Lineage (NCBI taxonomy): Eukaryota > Metazoa > Chordata > Mammalia > Artiodactyla > Monodontidae > Monodon > Monodon monoceros. The sequence goes on along the minus strand of NW_021703773.1, from coordinate 32,594,664 downwards.
TTCAATATTCTAACTACTGTTTCTTAGTGCAGTATTTGGGGGGATAAAGTGGAAGGATTGTGGGTTGATAGATGGGAAAAATGGATACATACACGGAGAGTCACCAAATGGTCTAGCTTTCATCATCTCAAATATAATGACTCAGCTGGTTTCTCCATTCCTCTCTCCCAATACTTCCTGATGTTGACAGTAATTTCGTACATTGAAAATCTTTTCAGGTTATTCTTCTGAGTAAAATGTTTAGCTATTCTTCTCACGCACAGAATAAAAGTTCAGATGTCTTCACATAGCACATAGTGTCACCGTGATTAGACCCTCTGTTCTCTGTTTCCATTTTCTTCCCACCCCCACCCCGTATCCCCATCTCCTCTGTTGGCCTACTGAGTTCCCAATAACCCCCTAACTCCTGCTCAGGCATCACCCTTACCGTGAAACTTACCTTGAAACACCCAGATACTGAATTCATCACCACCTTCTCTGGAGGGCTCTGCTCCTTCCATTTAATCTCTACTCACGTACCCCACCACAGTGTAACCAACTGTTACATGAATTTTCCCCCGAGACTGACAGTATCTTATCTTTGTATCCTCTGCACTCAGCCTGGCATTTGCCACATATATCATAAATTCCACATTAAATGATCTTAAATTAAACTGATCTAATTATACATTGTTAGTTATTCAAAAGAAACAATCAATTCCATATACGAGAGGACAAGACAGAAGGGAAGAAACTATATTTCATGGTTTCACAGTACCATGAAGAGAGTCCTGGCTTGAAGATTAAGAAACAGCAATGCAAATCCCTTTCTAGTCTTCCGCAAATCATTTAATTTCACTGAGGTGCAGCTACCTTACCTGTAAATTTAGAAAATACTTTATAAAAACATAGAAGTTAGGCATATAAAATCTGTAGAATGGGGCCTGATATAAAATGTTCATTGGGAAAAAGTTGTATCTACTATTATTATTTTCAATTACTTTATGGTGATCCTTCCCTAAGAAAAATCCTTCCCCAATGGCTGATTGTTGGTTAAATTACAAAATTAAAGATTCTCTGATCTGGATAAAATTTTGTATCAATTAACTACGATCTATTCTTAGATAGTTAACACAGCAATCTATAGAATATATTTATATATTTTTATGATTGAATCCATCCAGTTATTTCTACACCCTAGTTTTTCATAGGAGAGAAAGAAAATACGTAAAAATGGGTATGGTTACTTAGAATCCTTGGTGAAGTGGGTGGGAAGACAAAGGTTGAACGATTCTTAGAAAGGAGATGTTGATCTTACAGACAGATTACTGTAAAAGCTTGGACCAAAATAATTGAACTGGTATAAAGTAGTATAAATATAAATGACCATTACTGATGGCAACAATGCTGAGATTATGTCAGTTAATACTATTAGTCATAAGATGTCCTCATGTGTCATAAAGAATGCAATTTCATGTTTTACTAAAAATTGCATGTTAAGGAAAAGAGAGTAAAAAGAAATCCGTCTCCTAAAATAAGACTAGCTGAGAGTCAGATTAAGAAAAGTACTGTACTGACAGGAATCCATGAGAACTATTTAAAAAGCTTGTATTAGTGTTAAATAACTTACCCTCCAATTTACACGTGACCATAGGTGAGCACTAGTGCTTGGCGTACTATATGTATCTGATTATAAGTTTTATTGTCGTTGCTTGTTTCTTCTGTCGTTTATATTTTTATATTAAGAAACATTATTGTAACTTTCATATTGACGTTACTTATTACATATGCTAGTTCTCTGTACTCCTTCAGGCTAGTAATTAGCTAGCGTAGTAGAGCTACTGTACAACCAACATCTATGTTTTATGCCAGTTTAACATGATTAAAGTTGATTTCTCATTTACTGCAATGTTTCATTGCAGGTAATTCTGGTGTTCATTTACATACTGTCATTCAGGGAAGCAGACTTCTGCCATCTGACAGTTGCATGCATCTTGAGGATCTACACAGTCAGTGGGTGGAGAAAGGGCAAGAAAGATGCGGGTTGTGTGGTGTGTAAAGGCAAGTCCCGGGAGTGATGCGTATAATCTCCTTTGACATTCTATTAGCTCGGGCTCAGCCACGTGGCTGGAATGGGCCTGAAAGGGACTAGGGCATGGACCTCATACGCCTAATAACAGAGAAGTAACGGACATTGGGTTGGTGAACAGCTAGGCGAGCTTTCCTATAATGGTTTCCTCAAATTTATCAGTGATCTTTTTATTTTCAAATCCCAGCAACTCCTACCTCATGGTTAGCAATGATATCCTTTCTTAACCTACACTCGCATCACTGATTTTCACTTTCAGATAATATTAACACTGTTAATAATCATATATTATAGACTCATGTAAGTTTTACATCTATCAATTTATTTAAACCTCAAAACACTCCCTCAAAAAAAGGATTATCTCAATTTTCTAGGAAAAGAAACTGGTAACAAGAGAGTTCCAAAATAAGATAACCAGTCTAGCAAGGCTAAAATCTGTTCTCTAAATCGTTCTTGTGCTACGTACGATTTTACTTTTCAAGTAAAATTATGGGTGATCCTTTTTCTTAAATGCTGATTTTTATGCTATAGTTCAAGTACCATGCAAATATAATATTTCTTACGTAAAAAGTGAGGGTACTTTCAAATGTATACATCTTTTTAAAATGTTTATTCCATATTGATTTTTCTTTTTTTAAAAATTAATTTTATTTTTGGCTGTGTTGGGTCTTCGTTGCTGCGTGCAGGCTTTCTCTAGTTGTGGCGAGCGGGGGCTACTCTTCGTTGCGGTGCGCAGGCTTCTCATCGCGGTGGCTTCTCCTGCTCCGGAGCACGGGCTCTAGGCGCGCGGGCTCAGTAGCTGTGGCACACCGGCTTAGTTGCCCCGCGGCACGTGGGATCTTCCCGGACCAGGGCTCGAACCCGTGTCCCCTGCATTGGCAGGCAGCTTCTTAACCACTGCGCCACCAGGGAAGTCCTGATTTTTCTTAATATAATCTTAATGGCGTAGAATATCTTTCCATTATTTATAATCATAATAAATATGAAAATCTTTAGGCTTTATTTTAAGCCTATGGTTGTCACTGACAAGAAGTTTCAGAGTAATACGAACAGAAACTATCACTAATATATTTGGTCTTCAAGTATTTAGCAGGTTTTTCCTTCTCAAATTGAAATAATTACTTGTAAAACTGTACTGCATATATTTTAAATAGAATATTTTAAATTGCAGCTAACCTTGACACGTTTAATTGAGCTATTTATTTTTAAGTTTTCTGTTTCTTGACATAAGAATGTTGACTAATTTAAACCTGCTTAAATATTTTTATACATTTATGTATTTATCCTCTCAGAAAAATTAGCAGGTACTCTTTACTAAGTGTACAGAACTCTCTACTCTATGCTATCTTAAATTTTGTCTTCCTCTTATTTTTCCTACCTTAAATTTCTGCTTTTATTAATATAGTCACTTATTCCTCATCTCATTTTCCTTATATATTTTATAAGTTGCTATAATTCTCTTTATTATGAGATATACACACCTATGTAGTTTTTTTGAGCAGACTCAAAATGATAAATTATATTTTAGTCATTAGTAGCCTCTGCATAGCTTCTATGTGCAGCTCTCAATATTTTGCTAAAAGATGAGTAATTCCAGGTGAGAACGCAGGAGAATAATTCAAAGATACTACGTCAGTTTGCTGTTTATTATGAGTAATTATTTGGACTAAAGTGTATATAAAATAGACGTTCTTCGGGTGCTATCACAACTAGGTTGTGCAAATGAGACTGAATTAAAATGCACTTGTTTATTCATTTTCTAATCACAAATTTATTTGGAGATAATTATAAATTCACAGGCAGTCGTATGAAATAATACAAAAAGATCCCAAGTGTCTTTTTCCCAGCTTCTCCCAACAGCAAAATCTCCTACAAAACTACAGTTACCATAGCACAACCTGGACACTGAGACTTATTAAGTCAAGACGCAGAATATTTCCATCACCGTTAGGATCAGTCATTGCATTAGTTTCTTAGCATTGCCCTCACAAATCACCACAAATTGTGTGGCTTAAACAACAGAAATTAATCCTCTCGTACTGCTGGAGGCCGAAAATCTGAAACCAAGGTGTCAGTAGGGCTGTCTTTAGCTTTCAGAAGTTCTCAGAAGTTCAATTATGCTCGATATGGATTTCTTGGATTTCTCTTGTTTAAGGTTTGCTCAACTCCATGATTCTGTATTTTCATGAGGTTGCCAAATTTGGCACCATTTTTCCAATTCATTATTTTTTTCAACTAACTTTTTTAGCCTTGCTTCCTTTCTCCTCTCCTTCAGGAGCTCCAGTTACACAATTTTTTTTTTTAATATTTTTCGTTATAGTTACATAGATCCCTGAGGCTCTGTAATTCTTTTCTCTGTGTCTGGATCAGGTAATTTATCTCATCTTATCTTACAGTCCACTGATCTTTTACTCTGTCTCTTCCATTCTGCTGTTATGCCTCTCTACTAAACTTCTTATATCAGCTCAAATTTCCCCTTGATTCTTCTTTACAATTTCCAATTTTTTGTTGGCACTTCCTATTTGTAACTGCTCACTAAAGCATTTTACCATGCATTTTATCATGGCCGCTTTACCACTTTTTAAGGTAGTTCTACATCTCTGTCAACTTGATATGTGTATCTGGTGACTGTCTTTTTCATTCAGTTTTAGATCTTCCTGGCTCTTGGTATGACACATGATTTTCGATTCAAATTTGGTCATTTCCTAGTATGTTATGAGACTCTTATTGAAACCTTTGGTTTTAGTTGGCTTTCTCTGATTTCACTTGGGCAGGAGAAGGGGATGGACGCTACCTCATTACTGGTAGGTGGAGTGAGAAGTCCAGATTCTCCAATTAGTCAGTCTCATGACACCTGATAGGACTCTCCACTCAGGCTCTTTTGACCCCATCCCAGGAGGGAAGGAGAGGGATGTCTCCCCACATGATCTCTGCTGACACAACGGTGGGGTGGTGAGGAGGGTTTGGGACCTCATTACAGCCCCAAGGGGAAGGAACACTGAGCTCCCCACTCAACCTTCATCAGCGGGGCTGCGGGGTCATACTTTTCTTTTTCTGTGACATTTCCCTGGAATTGATGGCTTATGTCTGTAACTGTTATGTCTTGCTAGGCTGCCCCTTTCCTGGCCCTTTAGCTCGAAAATGCAAGCTTCTGTTGGCGTCTGTATTTGTCTGCACCCATCGCATTTCTGAGTGGCTCGCTTCTTCAGAAACAAGTCATAAATACACGAGATAAAGAGAAAATATAGAAACTAATCATCAAGGCTTTCTTCAGGCTCTAGGGTCACTAGCTGCTCTGAGCTCTCTCCACCTTTGAAAGTCTTCATATGTTTGTTTTGCATGTCATTTCCAGGGATCTTAGTTGTGCCTAGAAGGGAAAAAATACATCTCTTCCATCTTCCTGGAAGCAGAAGCCCATTTAATTTAAAGTTAGATTGAAGGAACTCATTTTGAAACAAATGCTAATTTGCTGTATCAAATATTCCCAATGAAATATATGAGCTTAGCTTTTCTATATTTTGAGTTATCTGTATTGGAGATATCTGAGTTATCTGTCAGAGCTCTCACCGAGTAGCATGTTTTTGCACTGGGAAATTAAATCTTTAACATTGCAATAAAAATTCTTCAGAAAATTATTTAAAGGCTATTATTATCATTTAGATACAACAAATAGGTTTTATTGGAAAATCCACAGTCATTTTGTTGATATTTTCTTTATCCTTCGAGTATTTTACAATGATTATAAATCAGTAGTGATTTTTAAATTCTCAGAATACATGGGAAAACTAAACATATTAGAAAGCATTAGTCTCTACAAAATAAATGAATGCCATGTTCCCTCTGACTAATGAATACAACGTATTATCCCATTATTCTACCTCCTTTTATATGTACCCATATGCCTCACTTCTGATGTGTGCATTAGCCATTAACTCTTTCAGTTTTCAACACTTTGTTGATAGTGTGGAAATGTTCATTGTGTGTCCCGAATTGCTCACATATAAGTTATCATTCTGACTTCAGAGCTGTGCCTGGCACTTCTAGGTTTCTAGATTCAGTTATACATTGCTTACTTCTCTTGCTGGAAGCAAAATTTTATGCAACCCCCAGGAAAAAAGATCAGAAACTAACTCAGAACCGTTGGTGGTGAATGCAGAGCTTGTACAGACTGTCATCCCTAAGCCTTATCTAGATGGTTAGGAGTGGGTATCCAAACGTTTCATCAATTGTTAGTATGCAGTGTGCCTTATAAAGTATTAAACGGTGCAGTTTCCCAGGTTAGGGCTTTAGCTCCTCTGGGCCTTGGATTTCTGGAATAGTGAAATCTCTTTCCATTTCCCATTATCTTTTTAAATAAATATCAGCTCTCTCTCTCTCCGTCCATGCCAGTCTCTCTCTCTTCTTACATTTCAGTCTAGTTGCCTTAATTCTCCTTGGGAATAGAGCCACTCCACACTCATTTTTTTGTTGTCCTTGGTAAATATATCTACTTTATCCAAGTTTGCTATTTTTATATACCAAGAGAAAATGACCTGATAAACAATTTTGTATGTGTGTGTGTGTGGTATGCGGGCCTCTCACTGTTGTGGCCTCTCCCGTTGCAGAGCACAGACTCCGGACACGCAGGCTCAGCAGCCATGGCTCACGGGCCCAGCCGCTCCACGGCATGTGGAATCCTCCCAGACCGGGGCACGAACCCGCATCCCCTGCATCAGCAGGCGGACTCTCAACCACTGAGCCACCAGGAAAGCCCCCGATAAACAATTTGATGCAAACATTTCAATAACAGTTTGGCAGTCTCGTTTCCAAAGATACACGGTGAAAATTCACTCTGAAATTCCTACACTGAAGCCTTGTTTCTTAAACGTGAAATAAATGCAACTGGCATCAATTTAAGAGAGTATATCAGAATAATTTCTGTAAATGTATTTTGGTGATTCTTACAAAAAAGAAGAATGTAAAAATTCTACCTTGATACCGCTGGCGCCAGAAATGACATGGGCTTTAGAAAGAACATGTGTGTGTGCTAACTTTTCATGAAAAATTTTGAACACGTGCAAGATAAATTTTTAGCCAAGAATGTTCTGACATTTGAATAGTCTTGTGTGTTTTGTTCTTAGTGTTATTTTAGTGTAAAACATCATTTTTAGAAGAAATTACAAAGGAAATAATACAGATTTTATAGATGGCAAATTGTTCAATTTTCAATAAACAAAGTAAAGAGTTGGTAGCAATAATAAATATTCCTATCATAAAAATGGATACTATAAACACAAAAACCCTAATCGGTGAATGCCCAGGGACTCTCACAGAGTCATGAAGCCTGAATTTAGTGAGCATTTATATTATTTAAATGAATACAAAAAACTTAACATATAAATGGTGAATAAATACGTGGAAAATGCTCAACCTAACTATTAAAATGATTCAGATTGGTCTCTATCTTAACATGGAGAGTTATTAATGTAAAGATTTTGAGTGAAGTAAGCTCTCAAAAATGTTTTTCTAATGAATGTAATTTCTCAACACATACCAAATGTCTTCAAATAAAGGGTTCATAAGATGATGAAATAATTCACATCCAGGAATATATACTAAAGACGTACCTATTGGAAAAGATTTTTTTCTCAAAGAATTTTTATAGTAATCATTCTTTATATCTGAAGACTTGAAATTAATGTATATGTCCACAACCACCAACTTTTAAACGAGGTAAAAATATACTGTAAATGGCGTGGTAAACTATTGATCACTGAAAACTAATTTTTAACCATGTCAGAAAATAACTATCATAGAATATCAAATTAAAATAAAAAGGACACAATTGATTTTACACGTCTAAATGACAAATATTGCTTATTTGAGACAGGTAAGACCAGCAATAACTTTTATTTTCTTCTCTGCCTCTTTCTGTAGTGTTCAAGTTCACTAGAATGCAAGGATATTACATTTATAACGTGGACTGATCTTGAGGACGAAACAAATCATCCTTTGCTAATTAATAAAAAGCTAAACTATAGTGGCAGAACAGACTGGTAGTAGAATTTACATCTTAATCTGAAGTAAGTAATACGTAACACTAAAGAACTTACATGGAGGAGGGTAGGAGGGAAGAAAGTACCAGGAATTGGTGGCTGGATTTGAACTTGATGTATTACTCAGATGTAGAAGTGGAAACAATCCACGGAAAAGAGCTCCGAATGAGTAATCACACCATTGTGTGATGCAGACTGTGTTTTTCAAGCTGACTCGTGAACTCAGCCTGCCTTAAAGAATCCCTGTTGTGGATGTTTGATCTCCTCCTTGTAGGGAGCTTGGGCTCCTGGCAAGGCTATGGCTGCAGTCTAGGGGGAGAGCTGCTGGGAGCCAGTGAAGAGCATGAAAGCTAACCACACTTTTCCTAGCAAAGGATAACTCAATCAAAGACAAGGGATGAACAAGGAATCTTTTTCCAGTACATTTTAGCAAGCAGGGCAGGCTTAGAGAACAAAGTAACACCATGTAGTGCAACAAGCCCAGAGCTACGATGAAACCTCCCAGAAAGCTACAAAAATAAATTGCTAACAATATCAACGCCAAATTCTGGAAGATGAAGAAAATTATAGCTAAAATAAAAGCATATTTGTTTAGAAAAATAATAGATATTTTTAGAACACAACATGTTTATTTAAAACAGTGGATGGTGTGACTTTTTTTGCAGAAAAAGTATATGTTTGTCTGAAAAGTTAGTTTCTATATATGTTTTATTTATAATATAACTTATCTCCTAACTCATGATCACTTTCTCTACACTTACCTCCGACAAAAAAAAGCATGGGCAGTTTAATATTTGCCTTAATCACCCCAAAGATATTATGAATATGATTTTATTTATTTTTATTTCACATCTTTGTGGGAGCCAGAACCTAGATATTCTTTTTCTCACTGGCTACATTAGGAAACCAAAATCCAAGGGTTAAAGACAAGCCAGATACAGGTAAGCCTGGCATTTCGAAATTATTTTTTAGTCATTAAAGCCAATTCAATGTAAAGCATATATGATCAATAAAGTTTATCTAAAATAATTTTAGCATAATTTTCAAGTTATAAATAGTTACCATAAAGGCTCTCCTATAAAATAGCAAACAGTCAAGATACCAAGAGGTATGTAGTATTACATACATTGCAGTAGTGACAGAAAAGAAGTAGAAGACAGTGTCAGCTCTTGAAATATCAACAATGCCACTGTGATTTGTAATCGTCAATATTCCTTCACCAGTTCCTAAAAGGGAATGTCTGCTGGGACTTGTGTTTTGTCAGGTAAGTGAGCAAAGGATGCACCAATACCCAGTCTCTCCAGTGTTTATGCATTTTTTTAAATTATGTAACACTATAATAATGCTAATATTTCCTAAGAGGTTAAAAAGTACCCAGTGCTATGCTTAGGACTTTACATGATTAGCTAGTTTACTCTTCATTGCATCCATAAGAAACTGATATTTATACATCATTTTAAGGATGAGGAAGGTAAGATCTAGGTAGCTCAGATTCTTTCTCAAAAGTCCCAGTGCTGCAAAGTGGCAGAAGCAGGATACAGAGAATTGTCTACTGCACTTCAAACTCGTCTGGTTTCAGAGATAAGCTAACTAAATATGCCAAACTGAAAGTGAAGGGGGCAGTACACCAAGAAGGGAAAATCAAGAAGGGATGGAGTGTTGCCATTTTTGAGCTGGTTGTGTGTTTGTTTAATTTGGTCTGGAACCCACTCCCCAGGTATTAGGAAATGTGGCATCCGTTTCAGCACGGAAGACCTCTTTCTTACGTTAACATCAAATTTCAATTTGGTTCAAAATTAAAACTTCTTAGTCCATTTTCAGCATTTACTCCTTTATCCCTGTTCTTATTCACTTTTTTAAAAAGTATTAGTATTTTTTTCTCACAGTAAAATTTCAGTTTCTTAAGTAGCCAACAAAGCCTGGCTATAGGTACTCATGCAATGCAGGTTAACTGTCCTCTATCTTTCTGAGGATAGACTGTGTCTTAATCACATTTTCAGCCCCAGAGTATTTTAGGACCAGGGCTTATATATAAGGTTCTAAATAAATGTCGTCAAAGTGGACAAGGCTATGGCCATCATTGTTCTGTGATGTCAAATATATACAGTCACTCAACTTAGATACTAAACTAAGCATTTCAACTTTAGGGCTCCAGAAGACAAAATGATTTAATTAGTGTCACCCTTATCAGCATCTATTTCTATAATTCAAAATCACCCCCATTTTTTCTTCACTCATCCTCTTTTATCTCAAATCGTAGTTTTCAAGACTGCTGCCAGACAGCAGGAACAATGAAAGGCAGAGATAAGAAGGGGCAGGAAGAGGCGATGATGGAGAAATCGAACTATTGCACATGGCAGCGGATGAGTTCATTAATATATATTAATCCAAATAACTTGCTATCGGTACATCTATGATCTCATTAGGTGATCCTAATAAGACAAAATAACATTTAGAATTATACTCAAATGTTATTTAAACTACTATTATGGGAAGCTTTCCAAAGCAGAAACATCTGACAACAGAAAAATGATTAAAAAATAATTCTTAGAAGTAATGATTCAAAACTAATATCATATTTTTGCCTTTTTGCATTCAAGCAGTTTTCAATTAAATTCAGAAAACCAACATAAGATATAAAAAAAGCCACAGAGAAATATACAGAGACTTACGTTTCCTTATAACTACTTTTTATGTCCATGTAAAGCACATACTCTGGTTAAAAAACTAGACACAGGTGAAGTTTTGTTGTTGTTGTTGTTTTTAGGTGTGCTATAGATTGTTATACAACTTATTTTTAAAAGTGGTTTTGTGCCTAAGAGGAGAATATTAATATGGTAATTCAATGAAGTTAATGATAACTTCATTAGTAATTTAACTGGAAAGAAAAGGTTTATGACAAGGGGATGGAAATAGAGTAAAATTCTAATGGTCTGGGAATGGAATAAGTAAACGTTATTCAATAAAACACTTTACAATGAAGCAGTGATGTTTGGACAAGTCATATTTTACCTAAAACTGTGCATCTTATAAGAAATGAAGCCCAAACTTAAACCCAAGACTGCCTGACTCAATGGAGCCAACTATGCTTATACATATTGGAAGAACAATAATAACCAGCCTTTCCCGGATGATGAGAGACATGAGTAAGGGAGAGAGCGAAATGGCTGAGGACGAAGGGTGGAGTTGCACTGTGACTGCCAGGGTAAGAAGTTGTCCATTTAATGTGCTATGAAAGAAGAATCACGAAGGATTTGAAATACTGGCAACATCAGATATATACATAAATATATCTGAGGAAGAAAAAAAGAAGTGTGATACTCTGTAGAGTCAAATTAGGTATGCTGAATAAATATATAACAAAAAATCATCACAACAACAGTAATAAACCTTTTGATCAATATATCTTTCCTTCTATATATAATAATACTTAACAACTCATTAATGTCAAATGTTTCCATGACATCCACTTCATTTTTCAGAAATTTTCATTATAATATCTCTCTATCATTCTTGGTGTTAATATGCTACTTAAAGCAGAGCATCTATTTTCAAGCAGTATTGGAGGCCAGTAGCGTATTTCCTTTCTACTTTGCAACAGGTATATATGGGTAGTCCTAAATTATTTTTCTTCCATGATTATTTGAAAATATGTTAACTGACTATGAAGTAAAGAAGTATTACATGAAATAATCTCATTATTATAGACAAATCATTTTCTTATCAGAGTCTACAGGACATAATAAAATCTCCCTTTCAAGAAATAATTCTTCTGCTATTTACATAAATTTGAAAGCATATATTCTATTATACTTTAATGTCTAGAATTATATTATTCCATTTCAACCTGAAAAACAATATTCAAAGTATTTTTCCACATATTCTCAATCAGCATTCTTTACTTGTTTCCTCACACAATTTTTAGCCTACTGAAGGTTGTAATATTACAATTTATAAGAGGTCATTTATAACTTTATAAAGACAATAAGAGGTGCTATATACTTGATGTGCATAAATACATTTTATATGACAGAAAATTGCATCTAAAATTTTTATCATAAAATATAAAATGTGAAAACAAAAAGTATGTGAAATACTTACTTTTGAAATGCATAGTTTCAAAGAAGGAATATTTTAACTTAAATTTGATTTATCTCAAAATGAATAAAAATTTTTAAATTTGAGCAAGAATGAATAAGATAAAATACCAAGAGAAAAATAACCAATTTAGTGGTATGGAAAATAGTGAACACTGTGAGAATAATGAAAATATTTTAAACCTCAGAAGAACAAGTTTATTTCAAAAATTTATAGTTTACCCATTTTTCAATTGGTTTGTTTGTCTTTTGATGTTAAGTTTTATGAGCTGTTTATATATGTTGGATATTAACCCCTTATTGGTCATATCATTTGCAAATACCTTTCCCATTCAGTAGGTTATCTTTTCATTTTGTCAACGGTTTCCAATGCTGTGCAAAAGCTTTTAAGTTTCATCAGGTCCCATTTGCTTATTTTTGCTTTTGTTTCCTTTGTCTTAGGAGACGGTTCCAAATATTGCTACAATTTATGTCAAAGACTGTTCTGCCTATGTTTTCCTCTAGGAGTTTTATAGTATCTGGTCTTACATTTAGATCTTTAATTCATTTTGAGTTTATTTTTGTGTATAGTGTTAGGGAGTGTTCTAATTTCATTCTTTTACATGTAGCTGTCCAGTTTTCCCAGCACCACTTATTGAAGAGTCTGTCTTTTCTCCACTGTGTATTCTTGCCTGCTTTGTCTTAGACTGACCATAAGTGTGTGGGTTTATTTCTGGGCTCTTATCCTGTTCCACTGATCTGCATGACTTTTTATTTATTTATTTATTTTTGCCAGTACTATACTATTTTGATTACTGTAAGTTTGCAGTATAGTCTGAAGTCAGGGAGGGTGATTCCTACAGCTCTGTTCTTCCTTCCCACGATTGTTTTGGCTGTTTGGGGTCCTTTGTGTTTCTATACAAATTTAAAAGTTATTTATGCTGGTTCTGTAAAAAATGTCATTTGTATTTTGATAGGGATTGCAGATAGCCAATAGGCACATGAAAAGATGCTCAACATTGCTAATCATCAGGGAAATGCAAATCAGCAACACAATTAGACACCTCACACCTATCAGAATGGCTATCATCAAAAAGAACACAAATAACAAATGTTGGTGAGGATGTGAAGAAAAGGGAATCCTCATACACTGTTGGTGGGAATGTAAATTGATACAGCCACTGTGGGAAATGGTATAGCAGTTTCGAAAAAAATAAAAATATAACTGGGTATACATCTGAAAAAAACAAAAACACTATTTCAAACCCTACTACATACACCCCAATGTTCATAGAAGCATTATTTACAATTGCCAAAATATGGAAGCAACCTAAGTGTCCATTGACAGATGAATGGATAAAGAAGATGTGAGATATATATATATATATATATATAGAGAGAGAGAGAGAGAGAGAGAGAGAGAGATGTGTATACACACACACACACACACACACACACAAACAAACAAACACACAATGGAATACTACTCAGCCATAAAAAAGAATAAAATTTTGCCATTTGAAGCAACATGGATAGGTCTAGAAAATATTATACTTTGTGAAGTCAGACAAATATTATATTTTATAACTTATACATGGAATCTAAAAAATATGACAAACTAGTGAATATAATAAAAAAGCAGACTCACAGATATAGAGGACAAACCAGTGGTTACCAGTTAGGAGAGAGAAGGACAGAGAGATAATGTAGGGGTAGGGGATTAATCGGTACAAACTATTATGTATAAAACAAGCTACAAGGATATATTGTACAACACAGGAAATATAGCCAATATTTTATAATAACTATAAATGGACTATAACCTTTAAAATTGTGAGTCACTATATTGTACACCTCTAACATATAGTACATCAACTGTAATTCAAATTAAAAAATTCATGGTTTACCAATAAGTTTCTCTCCATCGTTAGTATATTCACATTACATTTGTTCATGCATATTTTGTTTAAGCATCTACTACCATTAAACACCTCAGCACTTGTACTTACACATGACCTTGCCTGACTCTATGGCAGTATTTCAGTCAAGCGTTCCCACTGATGTTATGATATGAACCATTCAAGTGCAACTCCAGCAGTTAGTGAAGACCAGCTCATTAACAAAATCATAATGCCAGCTTAGCAAGGAATTTTCAATCTATCAAATTTCCTAAGCCTCGTGGGGCCAGTAAATATGTAAAATTATGTAAAAGAATGTTACATATAAATTAAAGATACTCCAACAATGAGAAACAATTTATCATATGCCATATCACAATAGTTTATTTGTTGTTATGTATTAATTTTTTTCTATTTCTTTACTAATTATTACACGACCATTAAACTCCAGTATAACTGTGTAGAAGAAAAAAAACAAACCTGAAGTTCCAGATTAAGGAAAAAAGAAACAGCATTCCACATTGAAATAGTCTCTATGGCAAGTTGAATGAAAGTGCTTTATTCAATAAACAGATTTTAAGGGAAAGGCTTTCAAATAAACAAACAAAAAGTACAAAAGCAATAAGGCCCAAATTATTCTATACATTTTTAGTATTTATTTTTATTTTACTGTTCAAAGAACACCAAAGTTAAATAGTTAAGTATATTTAAGAAAACATCCACCTCATAGCGTGTAATTCCTTATGTAAATTGATATGGTGGTGAAATTTCAACAGTTTCAAACCTCACAATGCTGTCTATAATAACAGACTGAACTGTAATAACCATAGGGTGAAGAGAAAGGGAACTTGGGCTTCTACTGAAAAAGCAATTTGTTCAAACCACATCTTCAACATCAACAAAGGAGAATTAGATTTTCATTATACATGGGTTCTTTTTAAAGTTTTTGATTAGCGTTCATGAAACATTCATTCTTAGGCACATCAGGCTCATTATTATTATGAGCAGTTTATATTTTTGTTCCTTTTCAAAAGAAAAGTTATTTGCCTGGGTGAAGAATAATACTTGACATACTACAAAAGGTATATAATTTAAAAATCAAGTAGGTACTTGAAAATGACAAACACATCTAAAAGCTAAAAATACCAAAGTAAAAAGGATCACAAAGATAATTAGTTAATTGCTTTTTACTAAAATAGACTCATTTATGATATTTTACTTAGGTTAATATTAACATAAGTTTGTATAAACAAAATCTCATTCAAAATTAATGACTAATATTTCTGGAAGAAGTAAAAGCTTAGATATTTTTTTTCTTTTTTTTTTTTTTTTTTTGCCGTACGCGGGCCTCTCACTGTTGTGGTCTCTCCCGTTGCGGAGAACAGACTCTGGACGCACAGGCTCAGCGGCCATGGCTCACGGGCCCAGCCGCTCCGCGGCATGTGGGATCTTCCCGGACCGGGGCACGAACCTGTGTCCCCTGTATCGGCAGGCAGACTCTCAACCACTGCGCCACCAGGGAAGCCCTAGATTTTCTTTTTCTTTATTTTACTTTTCTTGATTTTATGTCAACATATCTTTCATGAACTATCTAATAACGACCTGTATGTAACTTGCTTATGTCAGACATGACAATAAAATTAATTCTAATACAAGTGAAATAGGATACGTAATTATGAATTTAGGAGAACTGGTAAAAACAGCTCCGTTAAAATTTTCACAAATATTTAAGTTATGCAATTAAAATAGAAAGGGTCAATATCATCTAATTTCTGAGTTTGTACATAATATGGGGGACAGAAAATCAATTATTTCTCTGTAACATGTAATTATACTTTTCTGAAAGCAGCACATAGGTACTAATCTACTAATATTTGAAGAGTTATTTCTATGTAGTTTTGGGGAAAAAGCATTTAAGAGCAAAATGAGCAATCACACTATTTTAAGAATTAAAATAAATTATGCAGTTAATATGACTGCTATTCCTGAATTAATATAGAAAGAATCTGACTGCTTCACTTCAGGACTTCAAAGCACACATAGCTTTGTATATTTGATAGCAATATCGATAGCGTTTCACATATTCAAAACAATTAACTTAGAAATGATATATGTTAAACTATTTTAAGTTGTTTGAAATATGCAATTCTTATCATAGAAATATATAATTCAAACTATCATCATTTATAGAGTTTTAACATTTCATGCACCAGATTAAACCAGGGGAATGGTCTTGTTCTGGTATATTTTATCCTCCACTGATGTAAATGACTTGCCTTTTTCTCATAACTTGCCTTGTTGTCCACCACTAAAGTAATAATTTTCAGTACCGTGGTCCTCTGGTTTGAAAACAACATGGGATTCTTTTGCTGAGCTTTGTCTTAATTCATACATGCTGAGAAACATATATATGTACAATAAGGTACATTATGAGAAGATCTCACAAATTCTATGTATTTTCAAATCAAATCCAATTTTTTTCCAGATTCAGATTTTAATTTAAAAATAAAATTTTTACTGATATTTAGAAAAATCAGCAATAATGATCACAAAACTAGCATTTTAACACTATTTAATAAGATGTGCATTATTAAATTATTATGGAAATTATCATTCTTTAAATGTCATAATATTTTTTGGAATACCTCTCCTAGAGTTTTCATTTGACTAGCAATTAAGGGGTTACACAAAGAAATATAACATTTCAAAGAAAGAAAAACATGTTTCATGATAAGCTTTTCACATTAATCTAAATTATTAATATGCTATTTCTACTTTCCAAATAGGAATCAATTTCTACATAAAATGCTTTCTTGTCTCAATATAATTTTGGCATTGAATCAATCAGAACATATACTCATAACTTGCATTCTTTTTAGAATATTAAAATACTGTATTTTTACAAAATACCATTTATTCTAGACACTAATTATTCTTTGAATGAAGAAAGTAGAAATCATTTTATAACTATTAAGGTCATTTAAAGTATCTAATGCAGTTTATAAAATATTTCTCAGCATTTCTTTCTAATGAAATACATTCTGTCAGAAGTGCCTAATGCAAAATGAAATGTTTATTTTCTTACTTTTACTTAAGTATTTGGTCGGTTATTTAAAAATTCTTGAGTCATTAAGTTTCCACTAAAACAGCACTTGTGCATAAATTATTATTAATTACTAGTTAAAATTCTCAAGACGTCCATAGTAAGCGCAAATTTTTTTTCTTTAAAAGAGGCAGTGGAACACACGGCGCACCTCAGGGTGTTGCAACGTCACACCAGCCTCTGCCGCCGCAGGCCCGCCCCGCACTCTGTGCCCCTCCCTCCCCCCGGCCTGAGTGAGCCAGAGCCCCAGAATCAGCGGCTCCTTTAACCCCGTCCTGTCTGAGCGGGAACAGACGCCCTCCAGTGACCTACACACACAGGTGGGGCCGGACCCAAAGCTGAACCCCGGCAGCTGTGCGAACAAAGAAGAGAACGGAAAATCTCTCCCAGCAGCCTCAGGAGCAGCAGATTAAATCTCCACCAGCAACTTGATGTACCTGCATCGGTGGAATACCTGAATAGACAACTAATTATCCCAAATTGAGGAGGTGGACTTTGGGAGCGACTGTAGACTTGGGGTTTGCTGTCTGCGACTGATTTCTTTCTGATTTTTATGTTTATCATAGTATAGTTTTTAGCGCTTGTTATCATTGGTAGATTTGTTTATTGGCTTGGTTGCTCTCTTCTTTTTTTATTACTTTTTAACTCTTTTATATTAATAATTTTTTAAATTTTTTAATTTTAATTATTTTATGTTTTTTAAAATGATTTTTTCTTTCTTTTTTTCTCCCTTTTCTTCTGAGCCGTGTGGCTGACAGGGTCTTGGTGCTCTGTCTGGGTGTCAGGCCTGAGCCTCTGAGGTGGGAGGGACAAGTTCAGGACATTGGACCACCAGAGACCTCTTGGCCCCATGTAATATTAATCGGTAAGAGCTCTCCCAGAGATCTCTGTCTCAACGTTAATACCCAGCTCCACTCAACGAGCAGCAAGCTCCAGTGCTGGAAGCCCCATGCCAAACAACTAGCAAGACAGGAACACAACCCCACCCATTAGCACAGAGGCTGCCTAAAATCATACTAAGCTCACAGACAACCCAAAGCATACCACTGGATGAAGCCCTGCCCACCAGAAAGACAAGATGCAGTCTGACCCACCAGAACACAGGCAGCAGTCCCCTTCACCAGGAAGCCTACACAAACCACTGACCAACCTTACCCACTGGGGACAGACCCCCAAAACAACAGGAACTACGAACCTGCAGCCTGCGAAAAGGAGACCCCAAACACAGTAAGTTAAGCAAAATGAGAAGACAGAGAAATATGCAGCAGATGAAGGAGCAAGATAAAAACCCACGAGACCAAACAAATGAAGAGGAAATAGGCAGTCTACCTGAAAAAGAATTCTGAATAATGATAGTAAAGATGATCCAAAATCTTGGAAATAGAATGGAGAAAATACAAGAAACGTTTAACAAGGACCTAGAAGAACTAAAGAGGAAACAAACAATGACACACAACACAGTAAATGAAATTAAAAATTCTCTAGAAGGAATCAATAGCAAAATAACTGAGGCAGAAGAATGGATAAGTGGCCTTGAAGATAAAATAGCAGAAATAACTACCACACAGCAGAATAAAGAAAAAAGAATGAAAAGAATCGAGGACAGTCTCAGAGACCTCTGGGACATTAAATGTACCAACATTCAAATTATAGGGATCCCAGAAGAAGAGAAAAATAAAGGGTCTGAGAAAATATTTGAAGAGATTATAATTCAAAACTTCCCAAACATGGGAAAGGAAATAGTCAATCAAGTCCAGGAAGCGCAGAGAGTCCCATACAGGATAAATCCAAGAAGAAACACATTAAGACACGTATTAATCAAATTATCAAAAATTAAATACAAAGTAAAAATATTAAAAGCAGCAAGGGAAAAGCAAAAAATAACATACAACGGAATCCCCAAAGGTTAACAGCTGATCTTTCAGGAGAAACTCTGCAAGCCAGAAGGGAGTAGCGGCAGGACATTTTAAAGTGATGAAAGGGAAAAACCTACAACCAAGATTACTCTACCCAGCAAGGATCTCATTCAGATTCGATGGAGAAATTAAAACCTTAACAGACAAGCAAAAGCTAACAGAATTCAGCACCACCAAATCAGCTTTACAACAAATGCTAAACTTCTCTAGGCAGGAAACACAAGAGAAGGAAAAGACCTACAATAACAAACCCAAAACAATTAAGAAAATGGTAACAGGAACATGCATATTGATAACTACCTTAAATGTAAATGGATTAAATGCTCCAACCAAAAGACACAGAATGGCTGAATGGATACAAAAACAAGACCCGTATATATGCCCTCTACAAGAGACCCATTTCAGACGTAGGGACACATACAGACTGAAAGTGAGGGGATGGAAAAAGATATTCCATGCAAATGGAAATTAAAAGAAAGCTGGAGTAGCAATTCTCATATCAGACAAGATAGACTTTAAAAGAATGACTATTACAAGAGACAAAGAAGGACACTACATAATGATCAAGGGAACAATCCAAGAAGAAGCTATAACAATTGTAAATATTTATGCACCCAAGAGAGGAGCACCTCAATATATAAGGCAAATGCTACAGCCATAAAAGGAGAAATCAACAGTAACACAATAATAGTAGGGGACTTTAACATCCCACTTTCACCATTGGACATATGAACTAAAATGAAAATAAATAAGGAAACAGAAGCTTTAAATGACACATTAAACAAGATGGAGTTCATTGATATTTATAGGACATTCCATCCAAAAACAACAGAATACATTTTCTTCTCAAGTGCTCATGGAACATTCTCCAGGATAGATCATATCTTGGGTCACAAATCAAGCCTTGGTAAATTTAAGAAAATTGAAATTGTATCAAGTATCTTTTCCAACCACAAGCTATGAGAATAGACATCAATTACAGGAAAAAACTGTAAACAGTACAAACACATGGAGACTAAACAATAGGCTACTAAATAACCAAGAGATCACCGATGAAATCAAAGAGGAAATAAAATAATACCTAGAAACAAGTGACAATGAAAATGCAATGACCCAAAACCTATGGGATGCAGCAAAAGCAGTCTAAGAGGGAATTTTATAGCAATAAAATCCCACCTCAAGAAACGAGAAATATCTCAGATAAACAACACAACCTTACATCTAAAGTAATTAGAGAAGAACAAAAAAAACCCAACATTAGCAGTAGGAAAGAAATCATAAAGATCAGATCAGAAATAAATGAAAAAGAAATAAAGAAATGATAGCAAAGATCAATAAAACTAAAAGCCAGTACTTTGTAAAGATAAACAAGGGCTGCCCTGGTGGCGCAGTGGTTGAGAGTCCGCCTGCCGATGCAGGGGACATAGGTTCGTGCCCTGGTCTGGGAGGATCCCACATGCTGCAGAGCAGCTGGGCCCATGGGCCATGGCCGCTGAGCCTGCACGTCCGGAGCCTGTGCTCCGCAACGGGAGAGGCCACAACAGTGAGAGGCCCGCATACCACAAACAAACAAAAAAAAAACAAAAAAAAGAAAACAAAAACAGATAAACAAAATTGATAAACCATTACCCAGACTCATCAAGAAAAATAAAGACTCAGATTTACAGAATTAGAAATGAAAAAGGAGAAGTAACAAGTGACACTGCAGAAATACAAAGGATCATGAGAGATTACTAAAGCAACTAACTTCCAATAAAATGGACAACCTGAAAGAAATGGACAAATTCTTAGAAAAGCACAAGCTTCCAAGACTGAACCAGGAAGAAACAGCAAATATAAACAGATCAATCACAAGCAATGAAATTGAAGCTGTGATTAAAAATCTTCCAACAAACAAAAGCCCAGGACCAGATGGCTACACAGGCGAATTCTATCAAATATTTAGTGAAGAGCTAACACCTATCCTTCTCAAACTCTTCCGAAATATAGCAGAGGGAGGAACACTCCCAAACTCATTTTACGAGGCCACAATCACCCTGATACCCAAACCAGACAAAGATGCCTGAAAAAAGAAAACTACAGGCCAATATCACTGATGAACATAGATGCAAAATTCTCAACAAAATACTAGCAAACAGAATCCAGCAGCACATTAAAAGGATCAGACACCATGATCAAGTGGGGTTTATCCCAGGAATGCAAGGATTCTTCAATATATGCAAATCAATGTGATGCACCATACTAACAAACTGAAGGAGAAAAACCATATGATCATCTCAACAGATGCAGTAAAAGCTTCTGACAAAATGCAACACACATTTATGATAAAAACCCTACATAAAGTAGGCATAGAGGGAACTTACCTCAACATAATAAAGGCCATATATGACAAACCCACACCCAACAGCGTTCTCAATTGGTGAAAAACTGAGACCATTTCCAATAAGATCAGGAACAAGACAAGGTTGCCCACCCTCACCACTATTATTCAACCTAGTTTTGGAAGTTTTAACCACAGCAATCAGAGACGAAAAAGAAATAAAAGGAATCCAAATCGGAAAAGAAGAAGTAAAACTTTCACTGTTTGCAGATGACATGATACTATACATACAGAATCCTAAAGATGCTACCAGAAAAATACTAGAACTAATCAATGAATTCGGTAATGTAGCAGGATACAAAATTAATGCACAGAAATTGCTTGCATTCCTATACACTAATGATGAAAAATGTGAAAGAGAAATTAAGGAAACACTTACCCATTTACCATTACAACAAAAAGAATAATATACCTAGGAATAAACCTACATAAGGAGACAAAAGAGCTGTATGCAGAAAACTATAAGACCTATAAGACACTGATGAAAGAAATTAAAGATGATACAAACAGATGGAGAGATATACCATGTTCTTGGATTAGAAAAATCAACATTGTGAAATGACTATACTACCCAAAGCAGTCTACACATTCAATGCAATCCCTATCAAAGTACCAATGGCATTTTTCACAGAACTAGAACAAGAAATTTCACAATTTGTATGGAAACACAAAAGATCCCGAATAGCCAAAGCAACCTTGAGAAAGAAAAATGGAGCTGGAGAAATCAGGCTCCTGGACTTCAGACCATACTACAAAGCTACAGTAATTAAGACAGTATGGTAGTGGCACAAAAACAGAAATATAGATCAACGGAAGAGGATAGAAAGCCCGGAGATCAATGCATGCGCATATGATTACCTTATCGTTGATAAGGGTGGCAAGGATATACAATGGAGAAAAAGACAGCCTCTTCAACAAGTGGAACTGGGAAAACTGGACAGCTACATGTAAAAGAATGAAATTAGAACACTTTCTAACACCATACACAAAAATAAACTGAAAATGGATTAAAGACCTAAATGTAAGGGCAGACACTATAAAGTTCTTAGAGGAAAACATAGGCAGAACACCCTATGACCTAAACCACAGCATGATCCTTTTTGACCCATCTCCTAGAGAAATGGAAATAAAAACAAAAATAAACAAATGGGACCTAATGAAACTTAAAATCTTTTGCACAGCAAAGGAAACCATAAACAAGACAAAAAGACAACCCTCAGAATGGGAGAAAATATTTGCAAACAAAGAAATTGATAAAGGATTAATCTCCAAAATTTACAAGCAGCTCATGCAGCTCAATATCAAAAAAACAAACTACCCAATCCAAAAATGGGCAGAAGACCTAAATAGACATTTCTCCTAAGAAGATATACAGATTGCCAACAAACACATGAAAGGATGCTCAACATCACTAATCATTAGAGAAATGCAAATCAAAACTACAATGAGGTATCACCTCATACCAGTCAGAATGGCCATCATCAAAAAATCTACAAACAATAAATGCTAGAGAGGGTGTGGAGAAAAGGGAACCATCTTGCACTGTTGGTGGGAATGTAAATTGATACAGCCACTATGGAGAACAGTATGGAGGTTCCTTAAAAAACTACAAATGGAACTACCATATGACCCAGCAATTCCACCACTGGGCACATACCCTGAGAAAACCATTATTCAAAAAGAGGCACGTACCACAATGTTCACTGCAGCTCTATTTACAGTAGCCAGGACATGGGAGCATCCTAGGTGTTCATCAACAGATGAATGGATAAAGAAGATGTGGCACGTATATACAATGTAATAATACTCAGCCATAAAAAGAAACAAAATTGATTATTTGTAGTGAGGTGGATGGACCTAGAGTCTGTCATGCAGAGTCAAGTAAGTCAGAAAGAGAAAAACAAATACCTTATGCTAACACATATAAATGGAATCTAAAAAATAAAAATGGTTCTGATGAACCTAGGCGCAGGACAGGAATAAAGACTCAGACAGAGGGAATGGACTTGAGGACACAGGGAGGGGGAAGGGTAAGCTGGGACGAAGTGAGAGAGTGGCATGGACATATACACACTACCAAATGTAAAACAGATAGCTAGTGGGAAGCAGCCACATAGCACGGGGAGATCAGCTCGGTGCTTTGTGACCACCTAGAGGGGTGGGATTTGGAGGGTGTGAGGGAGATGCAAGAGGGAGGGGATATGGGGATATATGTATACATATAGCTGATTCACTTTGTTATACATCAGAAACTAACACAACACTGTAAAGCAATTATACTCCAATAAAGCTGTTTAAAAAAAATTTTTTTTTAAATAAAAAGTGTTGCTCTGAAAAATAAACAAACAAAAAAAATGATGCAGTGATTCATTTTTAAATATTTGCATATATTTACATACATTTGTAGTTTATATATATATTTTTATCTATGCATATGGAAATTTGACTCCAACAGAAAAGAAATTAATATAAGCAAGGTCTATCCAAGGACATTTATTTTTCAAATTTTTGTATTATTTTATTAGCGTTTATAATAATCTACATATTGTAGCAAGATGCTTAATGTAATAATTGAGAGTGGGTGAAAACTTTTAGTAGTAATATATCCAGAATAATTATGGGCAAGGTAGTGAAAATCAGAAAACCATTCAAGAGAATTTAGAAAAATAAAAGATATGTGGGCTGCAGTAAAAATACAGATGTTTTACTGGTGCAGTTTGAGCTGTGGCCAGAGGATCCTCAAGCAATATAACCTGAATAAAAGTGAAATTAAGATTTCCCTCACACCTTGGGCAGTCTCATTTGACATATTATAAATGGGGAGGCCAGATGGTGTTTGGGCAAACAGTCAGGTCGATTGCAAACCTGTTCTCTGTTACACACACATACAACGCGAGGCTGCTATGCTACCAAATTCTGTCTGAATAATGATAGCAAGAGAACTAAAATCCACCGCACTTCTATAAACAGACTATCATTTGATATAAAACATGTTACATGTAGCACCCTAAAATGTTGTAAATCATCTTCTCAGTATTTTCTAATTCGAGATTCAGGCTGTGAACACAAGGTTCACTCAATTCAGGGATTTATTTGAGTGGCATACATACAGTTTTACTTCTTTTTGTATTAATTGCCGTATTCACAATGATCCGTGGTCACATGACTGCAGTTGGGAGAGTTTTAGCTACCAAAGTTTAAGTGGAGCCACACATTGCAGATTCTGTTAACATTACAGGGGTGAGGCTACATTCCATTTTCTGCATGCTTACAACGAATAATTAAGGGGCTTCCCTGGTGGCGCAGTGGTTGAGAGTCCGCCTGCCAATGCAGGGGACGTGGGTTCGTGGCCCGGTCCGGGAAGATCCCACATGCCGCGGAGCGGCTGGGCCCGTGAGCCACGGCCGCTGAGCCTGCGGATCCGGAGGCTGTGCTCCGCAACGGGAGAGGCCACAACAGTGAGAGGCCCGCGTACCGCAAAAAAAAAAAAAAAAAAAAAAAAAGACTAGTCTACATCCATAGAATTAAAATGTATGCCTTCCTATCCTATCTCATTTTTCAGTCTACTGGTATTTGAATTCCATAGCTTCTCTTCCTGTTGCAGTAACAATGATCTAATTTATAAATAACTGAATTTTTCAATCCAGTCAGTGTTTGGAGGCCCATATCATACTGAAATCTGTATTTTACTTGATAGCACTGAATTTTTGTTATTTCTTGAAACCATTATTTTTGCTTCGCAAAACACTGAACTTACATGATGCTTCCTGACTGCTGCCTTATCTCTTCGTGATTTCCTCTCCTTTAATCTCCCCTCTGCATATCAATGCTCCCCAGACTTCCATACTCAGCCACCTGTACATACACCTTTAAACTCTTTAACTGGACTTCATGGGTTTAACTACCTACATTTTGAGAACTTAGAAATCAACATATTTAGCATAGGCTTCTCCTCCAACAACCATATTCTTCTCCAACTGCATATTGGATATTTCATTTGGAAAGCAGATAAGCGCCTCAAGTTCAACATATACAATCCTCAATTCATTGTCTCTCCCATCAAACCCCCTTTCTCCTCCTAACTCCTGAAACACATTTAGTGGCCAAGGTCCACCCATTGCTACCTTCTGAATTAGTCACATGTTTCTTCTATTGCCTTTATAGAGCTTGATTATTTCATGACATGGTCACTGAATCCAAGCTTTTAACATGACCTACAAGGCTTTCCATCCTCTGGCTCTTGCTACCTCCCCAGCTTTCTGTCCTAATTCTTACTTGTGCTCCTGAATCTGAAACTGTGGGACATGCATGCCATCCCTAAGTGTTTTGTCTTTGCCCATGTCTTTACTTTGCTTCATCCATGCATCATCTCTCCACTTAGATAGAGACCTCATCTCCTTTAACTCTTGGCTAATCTACTCCACAAGATCTTCATAAAGCCATGGCTGGGTTTATATGACTCTTCTTTGTATTTCCTACGTGTTTATGTTTATCCATTGACTATCTGTGTGCCCTAATATAATAGGAACAAAACAGTATCTTATCTGTCTTGGTATTATCAGCACCCATCATAATTCCTGAGACACACTACGGACCCCCCGTTAATTATGTTGTTAACTGAATATGAGATAGGTAAATATTTGAATGTGCTAACTTCAGTTGTTTCAATAATGCTACACAATCTTTATTTTGGTCCTCATTCTTCCTTACCAGAAAAACTGTAGCCATAATCAATTCCAGAAAAGCTGAGTCAATTTCAGGTTGATGCTTCATCAAATTAAGGGCTTTCTGCTTTTCCTCTTCCTCCCTGCAGTGACCACTAGTTGTGAAGACTTACACAGATGTATAAATTTGTGGCATTGAGATGGCAAGTGGTGCCCATCTGCTGCCCAGTCAATACTACCAATTTATAAAAGCACCCACTGATATGTACATTGTCTCGTCTGGTCCTCAGGTATGATCATTCCCCCACATGGGAACGCAATGAATGGTCAAATGTACATGTGTCTGCATATCCTGTCCTTCCCTTAACCTTAATATACATTTATGCCGCTCAGCCCACTTGGTGCATCCTTCAAAGATGTGGAAAACTTCTAGATGCTCTTCAATGGAAATCTTAAATAGTGAGGGGCTGCTTCAGGCTCTCTCTGCCTAGACACACCATGTCATGACTCTAGTCATCTGCTTCCTATCAGGAAACGAAAAACTCATTTTCTTCGAATGGCCTCTGCTCAAGAACCAAGACACAGCACCTCTTTTACAAAGACCCAAATAAGCATTTTTTCCATAACTGTCTTATACCTGGACCATGGCTTTCAAATTTAAAAGTCATGTGTCACCCTTCTTCTGTTTCCATGTTAATTTCTCCCCTGAGCAAATTCTCTTGTTTAGTAGTTCACATGGGGGAAGGTTTGTAACAAAATAAAAAAGGGATGTACAATTTACGGGAGGTAGGGGAAGAATTGAACATTAATGTCATTCCGATATAAATGAATAAATGTCACCTTTAATGAATTCACAACAAAAATTTAAATAAATATAACCAATTTACCCACATTAGACACAATTACTGGTAATAGTTTCTGCTATCAACTTCTGGTTTCCTCATACTCATTGGCTGTGTATTATTTTTATATCCTTTGAATCTTCAGCAAGAACTGCCCAGGTCTTAGCTGTGCTAGAATATTTCAACTGCTGGCATAGGACACATTCTTATTTTGATTCTTCAAATCATAAGCTTAAGCTAGAAGATCTTATACCTGCTTCATGAGAGCTCAGTTCTCCAAATAACAATTACTTTTTTGGAGGTGTATCACAAGACTTGCAGACAACTAATTTTGAATTTATTCTTCAAGTTAACAGCTTTTCTATACCCTCTCTTGTTATGGGGTGGGATGTATGATATGTATCTGTAAAATTCAGTCTTATATTTTCATGTGCCTTAACTTCTAGATACTACAGTGATTAACTAGGAACACAAACAACTATTATTTCAAGAAAATAACTTTATATCTATTTCATGAAAGTGGGATTTTACTGTATGTCCAAGTTGGTATATTGCACTTTTTGAAAAAAAGTCACACTATATTGTAAACATTTTACAATGGTCTACAATGGTCTTAAATATCTTTTGAAAATACGATTGTAAAGTTGTATAGAATTATGTGCTGTGGGATAAAGCATTACACCCCATTTCTAACTGTTAGATATGTAAGTCTTTATGGACGTTAGCTAATTATAAATCATGCTGCAAAAAAACATTTCTTTAAACACATCATTGTCTACTGTATATTTCACTGTGTTTTGCTTTTGCTTTTTAAATGGAATAGATTTCAACCTGTTTTATAGATCAAAGAGAAAAAAACTTTTAGACTTGAAACATTGCTTATATTCAGTGATACATACTTTGAAACACTTTCCCTATATTTAAATTAGACTGAACACCTTGGTATCAAGAGAAAACAAATGTAGTGGAGAGAATAAGCAACTGAATTACAATTAATTCCTGACTTTACCCATTCCTGATTAATCAGAACACACTTAGGCTGAAAGAGATAATCTATGTTAAACCCCTTAAAAAACGTTAGATGGAGAATTAACACCAAGGAGAAAAAGTAGAGTGTAAAACATTCTGAGTATAGAAACTATTTTATTAGTTATTATTAATACTTAATATAACAACTGAGTGTTTCTAAGAGACCATAAATTAATATTAGAGAAAACCATATTTTAATTAGAAACTAAAATTTGATTAAGTTTCTTTACTTTTCTTTCTTGTTTTTACTTCCAAAAGCTATAGGATTTTTATGGCATGCATAGCTAAATGGAAGCTGTGAGTTTCTGCATAATACAGGGTATACACGGGTTATACACAAACTCTGTATGTGATATTTGTTAATTCTATAAAATGATCCTTCCAGGATTTGAAGATTTGCATAGCACTGTCATAAAGAAGCTAATGCAAGAGTGCACCGCCTGGTGTTGACAACGTGGAAATGCAGACACACAGTCCAGAGGCCAAGTAAGTGTAGGGATATATGTTAACTTTGTATTTATGTGAATACAGTCTCCTTAACCTGAAAGGTGAGTGAAAGAAAATATGAATTCTTCAGTTTCCAAATTCTGGCTGCATAACATTTTTGAAAAAGAATTAGGAAATTCAATTACAATATCCAATCCACAAATTATCAAGATCACTTTTAAAGGACCTAAAAAATATTTTTGTACTAAAGTCTCTTACCTAAAATCTACAAGCTGATAGCAAGTGAAGTGTAGCCACAGGTGTTTATTTATCTCCACACTGAGAGAGCCCTTTGCAATCTGTGGAGTTGTAATGCTAACAATCTTTAGAATGTGTGGCTATTTCAGATTCTTATTTTAATTCTAAACAACTTTCCATTTTTACAGCCTGTCATTATTGCTTTTTTCCTGTGTCACGGAACTTAGAAGCCATTTGGTTGAGTCTAAGGGAGGGGTGCATATTCCTTATTGAGCAGCTGGGGTGCAGTGGAAAGTAGACATATATATATGAAAGGGGAACAGTCTATTTTGTAACATCCGACCTATAGTCCTAGCTGGTGAGGAAAATGTAGGGCATGGTACTCACTGAATACTCAGATGTGTGTACCAGGTAGGTGATGTGCATACTATGTTCCTTTTGGTTCTCTCCACCCAGGAACTTCGGGCCCTCCTTGTAAACATCAGTTGCCCTTCCCCATGAACTGGGAATAGCTCAGTACTGGTGAACACACAGAATTATCTTTCCCTCCTACTAGAATTCTAAACCAGGGGAAACCTATGCAGATAAACATAGTTCCTCTTTTGCATGACATTTGACTTGCTAGTAGTAGACAGAAAGATGGTATGAGATGATTAAGCCTTCATCATTGGTTTGACCTGGCATTAACAAAGCCCCCAGTTTTTAACTCTATGTACATGTGTATACATATGCTTTATGCAGAATAAATATAAGTATAAATACATAATGATTAACTATATATTATTTGAGGCAAGGCTTCCTGGATTCAAATTCCAGGTCTACCACTTGCTAGCTGTCGGAATTTGATATTTTTAAATCTCTTTGTTCCTCACGTCCTCAAAGGTAATACACGGTATGAGAGGATCTACCTCATGGGGTTCTTGTAAGGAATACAATGGTTAGTATGTATAAAATACTTAGTAAGTCTGGTGCATGGTAAGCTCTCAAAAACATGTTTTAGAATATTTGTCATTTCAATGGAGAGGAATGTAGGATCGCTGTACATTTCATTGGGTGCTATAGGATTTTGATTGGAAAATGTTTACTTAGATTCTTTTCTAAAACTCATTTTGACTAAGGACAGAATGAGGACAAACTTCCTAGCCTCTTCAAAGTCACCAGACATTTTTGGTGACAGTTCTCAAGCCGGATTTGTACTAAAAATTCGGTTAGAAAGATAAATAAACTTTTGTGAAAACTTCGTATTTGAATATCTCAAACATAATCCCTTAATGTGCATTGTAATATTAAGCATCTATTCTTTCATTAAGCTAAGCTGATATTTTTAAAGCAAGAAACATCAACACTGTGGGTGAACTTCAGCCATAAAAAGAAACGGAACTGAGTTATTTGTAGTGAGGTAGATGGACATAGAGTCTGTCGTACAGAGTGAAGTAAGTCAGAAAGAGAAAAACAAATACCGTATGCTAACACATATATATGGAATCAAAAAGAAAAAATGGTTCTGAAGAACCTAGGGGCAGGACAGGAAGAAAGACTTAGACGTAGAGAATGGACTTGGGGCCATGGGGAGGGGGAGGGGTAAGCTGGGACAAAGTGAGAGAGTGGCATGGACATACATACACTACCAAATGTAAAACAGATAGCTAGTGGGAAGCAGCCGCATAGCACGGGGAGATCAGCTCGGTGCTTTGTGACCACCTAGAGGGGTGGG
>NW_021703773.1:32543377-32564155 GCF_005190385.1 Monodon monoceros | reverse complement strand
TGAGAGAGTGGCATGGACATATATACACTACCAAACGTAAAGTAGATTGCTAGTGGGAAGCAGCCGCATAGCACGGGGAGATCAGCTCGGTGCTTTGTGACCACCTAGAGGGGTGGGATAGGGAGGGTGGGAGGGAGACGCAAGAGGGAGGGGATATGGGGATATAGGTATACATATAGCTGATTCACTTTGTTATACAGCAGAAACTAACACAACATTGTAAAGCAATTATACTCCAGTAAAGACATAAGAAAAAAATCACTTCATTGTTAAGAAACATATTTCATAATTATTTTAATAAATAAACTCCATATAGCATGTATCTACTATATGCTAAAAGCTAACAGGAAGTAACTACTTATCCAAATTCATTTTGGATACTTCCCACTTTGTATAATTCACACTGTGAATTAATAGACATCACGCTACTTTTTCTACAATTTTTTTTCATAGAATTAGGTTGTAAGACTGTTGATCTGAGTGTAGTCAGACAATTAATTCTCTGTGAGATATATTTCTCAGTTCATCAGATTATATTTGTGGTTCTTAGCAATTATAGTTGCAGCTGCCAAAACAGAAGCTTATTACAGGGACCAAACAGATGGTGTAAAGAAACAATAGATGTCACAGGTCCTATCATAAGGGAGCGTGGACACTGAGGCAAAATAGACAGTTTAAGCCCCATCTAAAGTGTACACACACACACACACACAGACACACGTACAGACACAAACACGCACGCACACACACGCACACACACGCGCGTGCACACACGCAGACACACGCAGACTCAGACACGCACGCACACAGACACACGCGCACAGAAACACGCACAAAGACACGCACACAGACATGCACACACACACAGACACACATGCACACAGACGCGCACACACACACGCACACGCGCACACAGACATGCATACACGCGCACACACAGACACACACACAGACACACGCACACGCGAATATTATTTCTAATATACACATATGCATATATTTTCAGTTGAGGTGTTCTTTACTGTTCTCGGGTTTCCGTGGACACAGCAGGTTGAAGCCCCACCCAGAATTCCTCCAGACGTGGAGACTGAGGACATCACGCATGTACCAATGAGGAACGGAACCAAGGTTAAAGGAACTTTAACCTTATTATTCAGACACACGGGACTTTCCAGAAGGAGCCAGGAAGGTACCAGCTAGGGCAAGGGCAAGAGGGCAGCAAGGTGGGCGGCCTGGGTTTTGTTATGCTGAGCAAGTCAGGCTGGGACAGAGGTTCACACAGACAACTAGCCTCTACATGGGTTGAAATTTCTGTCAGTGCCAAGGAATGGGGAGCAGCCCAGGTGTGGAAGAAGAGGAGAGGGGAGCGCGGGGACCAAAAGCTGTCAGTGAAGTTTCCCTCCTTATTACATAGAGTTCCTCTTAATTCACACGCACACACAAAACTAGAACAAAATAATGCTGCATTACTGAAGTTGTTATATTAAAAAAGGATACTCGACTACTTTATGATGATTTCTGTCTTAATTTTTTTTTTTTTTTTTTTGCAGTACGCGGGCCTCTCACTGTTGTGGCCTCTCCCACTGCGGAGCACAGGCTCCGGACACGCAGGCTCAGAGGCCATGGCTCACAGGCCCAGCTGCTCCGCGGCATGTGGGATCTTCCCGGACCGGGGCACGAACCCGTGTCCCCTGCATCGGCAGGCGGACTCTCAACCACCGCGCCACCAGGGAAGCCCTGTCTTAATTTTTTATATAAGGATGCGGGTGGGAGAATCACAGCAACTGTGACTACACATCTCCTGAGCAAAGAAAGAGAAACACATCGTTGTAACACATGGAGAAAAGACCCATAATCTAAAAACGTTTTCAAAGGCTGTCAGGCATGAAGAAACTGCACGTGGGGAGGTGTTCTAGGCCTGGAGAATGTATGTTTCTGTATACTATTTAGAGGAACATTGTAGATGGGATATTAAGTCCAAAGAGTCGCAAACATCAGAATTCATCAGAAAGAGACAAATGTGCATATTAATGCTACACTTTGAGAATGCCAGTTTATTTTTATTACCTTTGTATATCATCTGGCTTCTGTATATAAGAATTTCTTGAATTTGTTTATGTAAAGAAATATATATATTTTAAAATATCAATGAAAGAAAGAAAATACAGAAAAATTGAAAATTAAATTAAATTTTAATTAAAATTAACGGGGGGAGGGATAAATTAGGAGTTTGGGATTAACATAAACACACTACTATACATAAAATAGGCAACCAACAAGGACCTACTCTATAGCACAGGGAACTATACTCAATATTTTGTGATAACCTATAAGGGAAAAGAATCTGAAAAAAATATGTTTATCTATAGAGATATATAACTGAATCACTTTGCTATACACCTGGAATTAAAACAACACTGTAAATCAACTATACTTCAAAAAATAGTTAAAAAAATTAAATATTTGCTATTATCTTTCACTTTCTATAAAATATTCCTTAAATTCTAATTTTTATATATGACCTTCCACGATGTTTTATTTTTTAGCAGCAATGTTATTATTTTTAATGTGTAGAGTGCTGTCATTCACATGTTGATAAGAACGAAGAAGAATACTGTATTATACATTTAAAATTTTTTTTCTGTATATTATGTTTTGGCATCCTGAAAACCCTTCTGGCTAGCTAAAATGGTTAACACCTGGCCCTAGAGTGTGCCTTTCATATGCAAACCAATCCTGGGTTTATATCTCCAACTACCTCCTTGCCTCATTCTCACACACCAAGCCAGTATTTCCCCTGCTCTAAATCAGCCCAGGGCCAGGTACCAGGCAACCAGTGACTAACCATATACCCCAGAGCCCTCTGCTGTCATTCAAAGGAGCCAATCCTACACTGTTTACACTGGCCTGTCTTGCCTTTCCTGTAAAGACACCAATAAAGGCTCTGGCTTAAACCTTCTGCTGCTCCTAGCCCGTCTGCCCCTTGATGGACACTGGTGTCTTTCCCGTGGCCCTCTGTGACATGCGGTGATCCCCTCCGTGGGTCCTGGGAGCATAATAAACTTCTTCCTTCCAAGTCTCATCTCACTTCCTCCTGTGGCTACACCAACTTTATCACACTGTCTTCAACATACACAACCTTAAAACAAACACCACTTCACACATTTGTCCATGGAATTCTATCTAGTGCCCCAGTGGTGTTAATCCATGATCCACACCAGCAAGTTTCCGAGTATCATTTAAAATAGGGATCTGCTGGATTTAATAATGTATCATTGAACTTATCAGAGACTTTGGTAGGCTGACTTTACTATGAATTTCTAAGAGGTGAAAACAGAATTCATTGTTTGGCAAGTTTGCTGCTACAAATATAATTAACTTCCAGGGTCCAGTGTTCTATTTCTAGGGATGGGAGGTGAGTTGGATAGTTTTGATTTTATTCATTTCTCACTGTGGAGACAATGTAATATAAATGATGGAGGCCTAAGATTGTTTGACCCGAACACCAACTGCAGTTTTATGTCCATGTACTTGGGTTCACATTAGTCCAGTTTCAAAATATTATAAAAACCTTCTTCAGAGTGTGTCATTGAAGATATAGGTATCCTGGTTTCCTAAATGGGTTTCCAAGGTCATGGATCAGAAAATATTGATAACATCTGTAGTAGTATAAACCATAGGCACCATTTACAAAGTACCAGTGTGGTATCCAACACTGGTTAGCGACATATGGAGTCAGCACTATTTCTCTGTATCATCAGATAGCGGTATTGCCAGGCAATGAACACACACGCAAGTTTACTGTAGCAGCACCACTGCATTTCTTTAGAAACACTGATGCAGTGTCGTCAAAGACAGAGATTCCCACTCTCAGTAACTCTGCTCTGAGAGTGGGTGGCAAAGGCTTAGCACCTATCTTTAGAGTCCAGTCCTTTGTACCGATTTTACCTTTTCTGTTTCCTTAAAGGTTCCGAGATTGTCTACTGTCTATTACAATAGTCAGCATACTTCTTGTTTCCCCTTCCTTTCATCTAATCTCAGAGATCCTATGAGTGACTGGACCTGATAATAGACTCACACGGTCTAGCATCTTCCTGGCTTCGAATGAAACATTGATTCTCAAGAATTACACTCATCCATCAGCTACAGCATTGAGATCACAGTGTCCTACGTTCTGCATTCCTTGAGAGGGTATTCTGAAGTCATTATCACTCTTGCTGAGTCTACTTTCATACCTTAGGACTATTAATAGTGAAACACATTGGTAAACTCTTCTTTGTTCAGTTAATTGATGCTTTCTTTCACATGCAGTTAGATTTCAGTAACTTTAGACAACATTTTCCCCACATTAAACCATTAAGCACTAGCTCCACTATAATGGAGGGAACAGTTATACAATCCCCAAACAAAGAGTCTTATGTTGAAGCACACACAAAAAACCCACTGAATGTGCAGGCATTCTTCTATTTTTGGTATATTTTCTATACCAAACAGTCCTCCCCCCTGGTTACAACTGTAGTGGGTACCAAATCTCATTGTTACTTGGGTATGCAGTGGACATGTCTTCCATGGATGTAGTAGGTTGTCTTCCAAGATGAATTTCAGCCCTCCATGTTGTGAATGTGATTTGCAAGGGATGGTTTTCACTGGCCATCCTTACTGTGGTTGTTGATTTAGAGATGACCCAAGGTAAGCCAAGTTTATGATCTGTGTTTGATGACTATGAGAATGTCCTTTCTCCCACTAGATGTCAACAGAGTATAGTAATAAAAATAGCTAAAATTTATGAAGTGCTGATTATATGCCAGATACCATGTATTCCATCATGTGAATTAGCTTATTTAAATCTCAGAACACTTCTTTGAGATAGAGTCTGTGCTTGCTCCGATAATCCGTATGTGAGAACTGAAGAACAAGGAGGTTAAATAAATGTACAAGGTCACAGGTACAATCAATGGTTGAGCTGGATTGCGAACCCAGGGAATCTGAAGCTAGGACTATGCACATGTCCAATGTACTGTCACCGTTTTCTCCATGGGGAAACCATATAGGTAGTAACCTTAGAGAAGCATCAAGCTGAGAAAATCAAAGATAAATGGAAGCTGAGCCCTAGTTGAACAGCGCCTAAAGGCTGCTCCAGCTCTGAACGTTTCAGTTTCACAAATAAACCCTCTCTACTGTCTAAGCCAGTTTGAATTCGACATTTCTGTTACTTGCACCTAAAAGCATCTTACCCTATCAATTCATGCAAGGAAGATACAGTCACAAAGAGCAGATTTTACTATGTTGATTTGGTTGAGCAGAAAAGGGAGAGTAGAGGGCTCTGATGACATCTTTTTTCTGGGTGAGTATCTGATAATCCCTGTTACAGGTTAACAGTTACTGACTTTCATCCAATTAGGATAATGACCTTCTTCTTGCCTCAGTGATTATCTGGTAATGCATCTGGAAGAGTTCAAAGTCACGGAGTGCATGGCGTTCCCTTCACTTCCATGATTTAGGGAAAGAGTAATTCAAGAGAAGATAAGGACTTGTGCTTGACATTATGGAAGTGGCTGTCTCTCCCTCTTTCTGCGTGTCAAGGAAGAGCTAGGCGGCTAGCCATATTTGTCTATGGGGAAAGACACCTGAAGTCGAAGCCACCCTTGGAGAAGTGCAGAACCAAAGATACTGAAAGGAAACAAAGGAGGAGGCTTCGTTTAACTCTCCTACTTTATATATTTTTGGTTACGTGAGCCATTGAATTCCCTTCACTGTCTATTATACAGCCAGATGGGTTTTGTGGTGTCAGGCAATCTTCTTTTTCTCACCTGTGTCATCTAGTTTAATTTAGTCCTTCTCCTTCTGAGTTCCAATTTTTTGTAAGCTTAGCCTCCTATGGAAGTTGTCTCGGCGACGACAAATGAAACTGTGCATCTTGAAGATGGAGAAAGGGTCAGCGAGGTGCGGACCATAATATCCCACCATATTA
This sequence comes from Monodon monoceros, assembly GCF_005190385.1. Lineage (NCBI taxonomy): Eukaryota > Metazoa > Chordata > Mammalia > Artiodactyla > Monodontidae > Monodon > Monodon monoceros. Next base: position 32,558,184 of record NW_021703773.1, on the reverse strand, counting down.
TCTAAGAGATAAGGTCCCGGTTTCAGTTGATCTATTCGTGTGAAACAAACCCCTCTAAACCTTAGTGGCTTAAAACAGCAGCCATTTATTACTTCTCCTAATGTTATGGGTCTTTCCGTTGCACATCACGATGCTGGTTAGGTCACGCATGCAGCTGCATTCAACTGGAAGTCGGGCTCCGCTCTTTTCCATGTGACCACTTTCCTCCTGTGAAGTTTTAGCCTCCAGGACCTCTCCCATTAGTTTTTCCTGCCAGCAGAAGTGCTTAGATTTCCTACAGCATGAAACCAGCCCCATAAGGGAATATTTCAAGACAGCAAGCCCCAACGTGCAATTCTTATCAAGCCTCTGCTTGGATCATTCTTGATAATGCCTACCGGCCAAAGCAAGTAACATGGTCAAATCCAGAGTCAATACGTCAGGAACTCCACAGGGCATGATGGAGTGGGTGTGTAGTTCACTGGGGGTCACCACTGTCACATCTATCATAGGTAATGAGACCTTTTATGTTTCCTGTTAGCATCTCCCAAAGGTTCTATCTAAAGCCAATAAACTTCTGTGCCTTTGGCTACATCAATGAAAATGTCCCTTCAGTTATCAGAGCCACAGTATAATCAGAAATTTTCATGACGCGTGAGGGACATAGGTGGGGAAACAGAGATAAAAGCCCATTTCATCAGACCCCCTTTCTATCTGTCTCGTTTGAGTATATTTCTGTTCCTTGCAACCAAATACTCCTGGACAAAACAAATGAAAATCTTCTTTTTTTTAGAAAATGGAAATGAATATATTATTTGGGATTTGGTAGTATATTAATTAGAATGCCTTACTCATTTCGCTGTTTAATATTAATCATGCTTTATATCAAGTAATGTGTTAGGTGATTTCCCATGAGCTAAATCAATGGATTTCATCATCAACTTTGTGACACAGATACCAATTTTTTTCTGTCTTTGAACATTTGAGGAAATTGGGACTTGGCACGTTTAATAACTGATCAATGTCACATTAGTAGAACGTAGAAGAGCCAATATTTGAGGGAAGATTGGAACTGCATTTTTCTAAAATTAAATTACAGAAGGCGGGTAATTTGACAGACATTTTCGACTAAGATTCAATTATTACTAAAGCCTCACCCCAGCAAAAAAAAAGAAAAAGAGAAAAAAAAATGTCCACTGACCTCTGGATATGAAGTGACCTGGCCTTGACATCTGCAATCCTACTGGCCTGTGTTGACTGAAGTCCCCTGGCTGCACACGTGTGCCCTTGCTCCCTGGCAGCTCCACCGATGTCCTCTAAGAATGCCCACTTCCTGGAGGGAAGGGTTCACTGCTCCCCTTTCTCAGGCTCCACTGGCATAGCCTTTGAGTCCATTTTTTTTTATGTGCTTATTAGACAGGCCACACCCTTTTTCATCTTTGTAAAAATGAAGGTTATTTTATAAATAACTTTGGTCCCTCTCAGGGAATGTAGGTTAAGGCCAGTTCTGCCGAGTCTCTGTGTCAAGCATCTTTAAGCTTAACAATCAAGCAAGAAAGTAGGTCAGGAATTGGGGTCAGGTGTACAGGATATGACCGGCAACGCACTGAGACCAAGGTGCAAGGTGCGGAGATAGCAGGAAACAGGAAGTGAAGTCGGAACAAAGGAAATATGAATTCACCTTCATCAAGATTGTCAACTCCAGTCAAGGACAGGGCATAGGAGAGGTAGACGAACTGAAGAGGTCAAGGTTACAGAATATGACCTTGAAAGGCTACAGTTAGATCATGAGCAGGAATGAGTGTATCTGAGATCGCACAGGTCCAAGGGTACTTTATTTTTAGCTTCTTTCACTATCCTTATTTCCCACAGGGACAATAATTTCCTACATCAATTATTAAAGGTAAAATATTGCTATAATAATTTGGTTTAAATGTTTATCCCCCTCACGAAAATGTGTACTGCTTTTTGCTGTCTTTCCGGAGAAATAACTGAATCATTTGATTTTCACGACAAAAAAAAACCGATACATGTCCGTAGTGACCACGTATTCATCTCAGCATTTACTTGCATATCTGTAACATTTCATTTTTAAATATATAGCACAGTGGGGAAAGAAGCAGAATGTGTTTCTTATTGGTGTGAAGAAGACAGAATGAAATCTTCAGTGTTTTATCTCACAAATGACCTTATAAATGTACTTACACTTTTACTTTTGAATGTAACTTTAACTATATAATATGTTAAGAACATTTATATAAATGTTTTTCACCTTAAGGAGGCTCCTTATCCAGGATTCAAATATCCATAAGTATTACCAAACAAATATGACTCATCTTTATTCTTAATCCAATATTGTTTGTTTTTAGGGGACTTGTTCTAAACAGAAGTATCTCTCCTGTGTAGTTAGATTAATCAGGATGTTATTTTGTATCGCCTAGAGCAGTGTGTTTACTGATTGGATAATTTGTCTTCCCCATCACAGTAATAGTGGACGGAATCAGTACACTTGCCATGAAGAAGTTGGTTTCTGCCTGCGCTCAGGGAAAATCTGACTACTTCTATCAGATTAATATCCATTTGAAAGTAAATTATTCCTATAATCATCAACAGAACCTAAAAGCCTGGTAGGCCTTCCTGAGGGAATTACTATTGCAGTGAGAAGAGAGGGGAGTGGCAGGAGGGCTGGGGAGACATCTGAAGGGGGTGACGAGGGAGGAAATCTGGGAGGTGGCATGCCTTCCCTTCATGCCCGAGCATCATTCTGCTTATAAATTGGGAGACAGAACTAAATCATTACGATAGCATTGGCATATGGCTTAATGCTTCAGAATGGCATTGTGCAATGAAGATCACACACAAATGTGCTCTACAGGGCTGCTGTGAGTGGAAAAGAAAATACCAGGACTGTGTGCACTGCTTCGGTAAAGCCGAGTATTTGCAACTCTTCTACGTCTGAAGTCAAAAGTTCAGCAAGTGTGGCTTTCTGCCGTGATCACTACTGGGCATAACTAACTGCTACTAAATCACAGAAAAGGCCATTTTATGTCCATATCTCTATATGAATGTCTTGTCCGATACACACACACAGATACATATCTGCATATATGCTACAAATTACTTCCTTTTCACTTTTCACTTATTAGCCATTATAATATTTTAGCACAGTCCTTTACACATGGCACAAAGAAAGAATGGATTTCTTTTCAGATGTAGGAGTATTGGTGGCAGAACCTCTCAGACTGAGTAATTCTTGTCTTTTAAAATTCTAATATTTCTCTTCATAGCTGCAGGCTCTTGCTATCTCAACAGTTCCCTCATTTTATGACTTGCAAAATAACTCTAGAGAAAAAGAAAATAAAAGTGCCTTCGTTTCAGTTCTGTTTTTCGTCTTTGTCTTTGCATCCAGTTTTACCACCCGCTATTCTCACCACAGAAATAAAAACATGGAAACACAATAAAATGCAAAAGTCATCTCTATGAACCATAAGGTCTCCTTTAACGCCCTCTCCAATCAGAAGGATTCCTGCCCATCTGACAATTTATAACGTAGGCTGATGAAGGAAGTACTCCTCTGTCACTAGTAATCCTTTCTTTATTGCTTTTTTTTATTAATGACTGTTAATAATTAGAAAAGTGTAGATTACCTTTCTATTATAGTCATTTCTATTTGTATTTTCAGATGTGGCCCCTTGTTATACAGGACTCAGACATTTATATGATCTTGTCCTCCAAAAGAGATGACGGGTACTCATCTTAAAAGAAAAGAGGTGGTCGTCTTAGACATTTCTCTTTTAGACCTCCTGATTTCATATTCATGACTATTTAACTTATTTAAAGATAAAATGTTAACATGATTCAATAGACCTAAAATGTTTTCATGAGCATCTTTGACAGTGTCTGTTCCTTATCTTCACTGGAACTCCTTTAAAGCATATTTTCAGAGCTTTTTATTGCAAACGCCTTTTCTTCGGAATTTCTATGAACTAATAACGATTCTTCCCCAACTAATACAAAAGAAAAATACTACTGGACTTTCGATCAATGGATCAGCCTATCACTTAGTATGCACAAAGTTCTCCTTTTAGTTTTGCCTGAAATTAGGTAATTTCCTTTTTTATAATAATGGCTTTAAAGAAGAAAGTAGGATCAGTTGTCCTCTCCAGCTAATAGCAACTGAAGTTTATATATTAACTAGGATCTTTTACCACATGAATAAGTATGTTTTTCTCTTCCTAACTTTGCATATGAAACTCTCTGCTGACCAAATGTTTGCTCAACTGAATACCTCCTTTCTTTATTACAACAGAAGAACCATAGCAGTTGTAATGATTGACCTGTTTTCCATGGTTGGTTACAGTGTTTCAAGCTATGCCCTATACATTCTTCGGCATTAGTTTTGTTATTTATTTGTTTGTTCCGATCTATGCATGTGATTCCTGTAGCCCTGCTCACAAATCATCTTTCTAACTCTTCCTTTCTTCAAATACATATTAACTGAAAGGCACTCACTATACCAGCTCTTCACAGAAAAAAGAAATGTTGATACAATGACTAAAATCAAGATTCTTCCAGGTAATAGTCACTGAGGGCACGGTAGCTATCATATCCCAGGTACTGTATTAGTTACTTCACAGGTATTATCTTCATTCTTCATAAGATTCTATAAGGTCGACATTAGTTCCATTTTATAGTTGCAGAATCTAATGAGAGGTATTTTATTACACTTTGCTAAGTCTATAGAGTAACTGAGAGAGACGGACTTTGGACTCATTTTATCCTTGACACCAAACTCAACGGCCCCTTCCAATCCTCAGATAGAGAATTCTATGAATAAGATGATTTCAAAAAAAAAAAAAAAAACACACACAAGGAAAGTTACAAATAGTATTAGTAAGCAAAGATAGCACAAGAGAAGAATGCTATGGGGAGGCAAAGGAAAATGAGCTTAATTCTCATTAGAGGGAGAGAAAAAGGTATCTGCGAAAATATAGTTTTTAAGAAGTACCTTGAAAAATATGATGGTAGTGACTATGGGAGGATAGGACAGCAGTTCAAGGGTCGAGTAAATTATGATTTAAAATAAAAGAGAAGAAAATACTGGTGACTAAAGAGCAATCTTGTTTTGTAAAAACATGGACACCAATAACCTTAGTATTAGTTTACCCTGAGTAAAATCGTTTATACACTGGTGTATAAATAAAATACAAAATAAAATATAAATAAATAAAAATAAAAAAGATTTCTCTTGGGTTCACAATATTTTCCCTTTAGAAAAGTAACTTTCTTTACAAGAATATCCCCGCATCTTCCTCTAGTCTCCTTTATAGAACTATGTACTCCTGTACACCTTATACCATTTGGTATTCTCAGTCATTGTTCTATGGGGCACATAACTTGAGAAAGGAAACTAAGATTACAAATCATCTAATGTATGTGGAAAGATCTTCAAAATTGCTTTCTTATTTAATTTACAAATTACTCTAAGAGAAAAGCATTATTAATCCAATTTTGCAGTCTGACACTGAGTTGCTAAGGACAGTCAGGAAGTGGTAAAATTAAAATTTGAACCCAAGTCTACCTGACTCTGCTGCACCCAAAGGCTCAAAGTAGAAGAGTTTTAAGAAACATCTGGCCATTAGTGGCATCCAGAACTACTTGAATATTAAGAAGAATACAGAAGAAGAGAAGGTATATTAGAAGGGAAGTTTCCAGAATGAAAGAGTGAGCAGGTCTAAGGAAGTAGAGAGAGTGAATGTAATCTGAAAAGTTGTCAGGAACAGACAGGGATATCTTTGGGGAGAAACAGAAGTTATGAAAAACATTTCTATTTTTATTCCTTTGGTGTTGAGAAATACTTAATATTTTTGGAGGCACAAGCCAAGAAGCCAGTGGTGACAGATTGGAGATTTGAGTAGAAGTAATAACTGCTATACTTCTGTGCCTTATATTAGTTCGTGTTCTTTCGAAGAGAAACAGAGTTGTAGCTAATCTATAGTATGCACTGGACCTTCAAGGGCTCTTTGATTCGGGACTGACCAAGCAGCAGATATAGAAGGAAAGAGGAGACAGACAGAAGTAGAGAAAATGAGAAACCAGGTGGGTCAGGTCCTGAAGGGTGGAGGAGAGGATTACTTCCTGGCAGTATCTCATTCAGTTTCCAACAGACCTTGCAGTAGCTCAGCTCCTATGACAGCACACAATGTCGTCTGTTGCCAAATGCCTCCTTAAAGTTAAGTCTTCTCTACTTGAGTTCATTTTATGGATTTTTTTTGTTTCTTGAAACAAAGGATTGTGGAATAAAATAGGCATAAAATTCACATCTTATGTAACATTTAGTGAAGTATATTTCAGAAGAAAAACATGAAGTTGCAATACAAGGTCATATGGTAGATTACATGTCTTTCCTCATTTCTCTGAGAAAAGAAGATAAAGCAACAAAAAGGCAAAGGTAATGAATGAGGGTAGAAAAAATCATGGGGTGTGAGGATGGGATTTGGAGAATACATAGAGATGGAACAAAGTACATACATCTAAAAAAAGAAAAAGGACTGTACATGAGGAGTGTTGGCAACAATTTATCCCCTTTACCTCCAGGGAGGATTTAGTGAAACAAAACTGCTCGTTAGACTGTGCTTCCCATGATGCTGCAAATAAGGGCAGCTCTGCTTTACATGACTTGTACAGACACTTGGTTCACATTTTTAACAGGGTTATCCTCCTGTAACATCATTTCACTACCAATATTATTAACCATTGTGGCATCACTGCTCTTGGTACATAATGGATACCCAGCATCCATTTCCTATCCTAATATAACCCAAATGAACCCAAATTGTTCCCAGGGTAATAACTGTCCTTTGTGCAATCCTGACGAAGAAGTGGTTCCTAGAATTCCTCTCCACTACAGAAGACTTGGGGGCCAGATTTTTCTTTTGATATTGCATGTGTATGTGACCTCAACTTGGCAAGTTAGTGCTCTCACCTGGAGCTCTGAATGTCAAGCAGTGACCATGGACAAAAGATAGGGTAGAAGAATATTTATTCTAAGGCAAATGGTGATTGTAGAGGCAGCAGTGGCAATCTCTGACTGGGATATTCAGAGCTCCAGAAATTAATATGCTGCTTCTTTATTTCTTCCAGAACTTGGGTTATACCTTTGGATTCTACTTCACGAGCCCACCAATACTCTTCCAGTAAATAATCTTTGTTGTATGTGGGTCCAACTTGGTTTCTGTTTGCTACCACAAACTCATCTTTTACTAGAAACCCATAATATTACTAGAAGTACTCTGAAACTCTATTTTCCTATCAGGAATCTTTGGAAAGATGTGTGGTAGCAATTTTAGAAATGAATTTACTAATTTATAAGACATAGTTATCTCAATTGCATTGTGCACTATACTGCATGGTATGGATATGATCTAGCCACAGTTTTCATTACACTGGCTTTGCATACGTTGTGTTCTAATTCTATTGTTCAGATATACCACATTTGCCACGTGTCATTCTAAGTAGCAAAGGTTACAGTCTCTCACAATAAAATTGTAAACTTCCTCTAAGGAAACGATACACTCGTTCTCGTGTCGAATTTGGGAATGTGTACTTTATGAAGAATGCATGTTCCTGGAATCAGAGCATGAAGAACAGAAACTTGTACAACTTAAACTCCACTTTCAAGGACTACTGCCTGTACTCAACTGGCTAAGAGTTTTCTTCTACGCTGCTGCCTCTTACCAAATGGTATTAAATGCTTCAGAAGATGTACAAATGTATAGTGGTGGCACTACTGTGTTTCAAGACTTCCAAGTTGGTAAAATTTCATTTTCTTTAGAAGTACTCTTTATGTGTGTTTTCATAATCATTTTTTTAAATTTTATTTTATTTTTTAATACAGCAGGTTCTTTTAGTTATCTATTTTATACATATTAGTGTACATATGTCAATCCCAATCTTCCAATTCATCCCACCACCACCAAAGAAAAAAGTCAAAAGTATCTCTTTTACACTAAAAATGTATTGATCTACAAGTATCGGGCACACCAAGCTTTCCCAGCCTGACCCTTCAACCCCCTCACAGTGATTCACATGATGTGTAGACACCACTGTTCATTCTGGTTTTTTTTTTTTTTTTTTGCGGTACGCGGGCCTCTCACTGTTGTGGCCTCTCCCGTTGCGGAGCACAGGCTCCGGACGCGCAGGCTCAGCGGCCATGGCTCACGGGCCCAGCCGCTCCGCGGCATGTGGGATCTTCCCGGACCGGGGCAGGAACCCGTGTCCCCTGCATCGGCAGGCGGACTCTCAACCACTGCGCCACCAGGGAAGCCCTGTTCATTCTGAAATCATGTATATATTCACTTTCTTGTTTTGACTAGATATATACTGCCATGGATTGAACTGTGTCCTCCAAAATGATATGTTGAGTCCTAACCACTGATGCCTGTGAGTGTGAGCTGACTTGGAAATAGGGTCTTTGTAGATATAGTCAAGATGGGCTCGTTGGGGTGGGCCATAATCCAGTAAGACTGATGTCCTTAAAAGACAAGGAGAAGTCCAGGTGGAGACAGAGACTCGGGAAGGCAGAATGCTGTGTGGATGGAGGCCGAGCCTGGAGTGTGGCAGAAGCACACGCTAAGAGCACCGGGAATCGCTGGCAGCTGTCACAGCTAGCAGGAGGCAAGGAAGGATCCTCCCTGCAGGTTTCAGAGGGAACATGGGCCTGCTGACAAGTTGATGCCCGAGTTTGGGCTCCAGAACTAGTAGGCAATACATTTCATTTGTTTTAAGCCACCCAATTTGTGGTACTTTGTATCCAGCAAGCAACCCTAAGAAACTGATACACATACATCTCCAAATGGAAACATTTTCTACATTCATTATATTATGGGGGAAAGTTTGTTCCCATTCACCCCCTCACCAGCAAAACACTAGTCAGAAATTGGTCGCACTCTTTCTTTCCCCTTAGAGTAGCCTTTTCAAAAGTCAATCCACAATTCAAATAATCTTATTTTTAAGTCCTCAGGGCAAATAAAAGAATGATTACATATTTCTGTATTGTTAGTAAACTACTGTGTGGATTTCATTCTGTCTCCATGAGAACATTAGTTTCTCACTGATAACATAATCCTTTAAAAATATTTAGTAACCTCATCAGGCATACTATACAAAAAGACAGTTTATTAAACAGACCTTCCCAGAGAAGAAATACTCCTATGTATCGTCAAATCCCTTCTATGCCTGTAGCCAAATACCCTGAAATTTTGAGTCTCTTGTCTCTGATATAAGATCCTAAGAATTCTTTTATAATTCTAAACTTTTGGCATTTAAGTATCTAGACCAAATTAAAAAAAACAAAAACAAAAAACACTATTCTACAGATACCAGACTCTGTTTTCTGAGATGCTTCCGGATTTATCAGTCTACCACCTCAGCCTACAACACACTTATTCACAAATATCAATTCTGTAAATGACAGTCAAGTGTAAGAAACATAAATTGGTGTGACAGAGTTAATTCTCAGCCTACATATATTTGTAAGTTAGATGTGTTGAATCTGAGCACACTTTCCCATTAAAACAATTCAGTAACTTTCCACTAAATACATAAGCGTCAAAGTGGTCAATTTAATTCAACATTTATCAAGCATCTCCTAAAAACGCAAACCACTATTACAGATAACAGCACCATCACACTGAATAGCATCCCTGCCCTTGAAGAGTTCACAGCCTAGAAGTTAAGCGTGAGAACTTGAATTAAGATGTGAACTACAGTCTGTGCTCCAGGGCTCCTTGATCCCAGCCTGCGGTGTGACTGGGGCTTGCAAGCAACACATGCTCAAGTTCATATCCTGAATCTGTCTCTCAGTGACCATGGTCAAATTAAATTACTTTAAGCTAGTTTTCTTATCTTTGGCAAAGTAAAATAATGAATACCCTGCCTTGAGGGGTTTCTGAGAGGATTGGCAGGGGAAATATTTGTAATATGGGTACAGAGAAGTCAATAAAGCAACACCAAAGGGAAAAGAAAAAAATTTTTAAATAGGAGTGTTGAAAGCGTCAGCCAATATAGAAGGATTTAAATGATATTTGAGAGCAGACTCTAGGAGATGCTATAAAAATCACACACTGCTTCGAAGGTATAAGTGATGGTCAGAATCAAGCATTACTCATTTCGCTGAAGATCTAGCACAGTCAGTAAATGAGTGCCTCTTGTAAAGATGAGGTTGAAATAGGAAATGAAGGTCTTGTTGAAGGAAATAAGTAATTGGTATTAGGAGCTAATTTAGGTTATCTATTGTGGAGTTAACGCTATTACAGCTTTTCCCAAAATATATAATGAATGCATGTTAATTTGAAAAGAATTACCAATGTCAAGTAAGTTTGGGGAGCACTGCATTAAACAAAGTGATACAGGTTTTAGTGCTGCAAGCCTTCTGAGAATCTTCAAACTAGGGAGGACAGATAACCGGTGTTTTCTGACCACACAGGACCTCAGGGTCCTTTATCCTGGCAGTGATTCCCCGCCCATTCCACAGGTTTTTCTATTTCTTTTTTCATAGAGCTCTCCCATAATGGCTCTATAAACCTCATTTTGATAAATACTATTCTATTTATAGGAAATATTCATAGCTGCCTAGGAAACAAGGCAAATTTGTGACTAAGGTAATTCTAATAAAAAATTTTTTTGGCACCAAAATATTTCTCCAAACCAACACAGTTTGATTTTATATGACACACAGTTAATGGGTTTTTATAATTGGCAATGCATTGTAATTTTCTTAATAATCATGACGTGAGTCATCCTACAATTAGTTATGACTCGATTTTCTTTCCTTTGGCTCATGGTCAGCAGTTAATCTATAAATTTCAAATGATAAGCATTTTTCCTCTGAAAAATCACAGATGCATAAGGAACTATAACATAAACCATCACAAAACACAGCTAAAATACATGTGTGATTTAGACAAAACATGCAATTATATCTGGGATAGAGTTTAAAAATTAGTAAATTTAATGAAAATTAACTGCAATATTGTCGTTGAAATATACCTATCAGAAAGACTTTTACTCTAAAATCTACATTTGAAAGGATTTGAATCCTTAATCACATCAACTGATGTAACAAATGAATTATCAGTTCATTCAATTTAATCAGGGCTAAGCTGTGCTAAAATTGTGATGTACACATGGTTGTTATTTGGGCATATTTGGCACCATCAGATTTTTAGCACTTCTCCAGTGCCCTAGTATACCTCACTTTACACTCCAAAGCGGAAGAAAAAGTTGTTTTCCCAAATATGATTAGTTATACTAAATGATAGCCAATCACTAATGGTAACATGTTTATTTGACATCAGTTTTCTGCATTTAAAAGCCTTCAAATTCTTAAATACAGCACCTATGAATTTTCCTGCATCATTCAATGAATATGTATGGACTTGTGGAAACAAAGGGCTTTTCAAATATCTCTAATTTACATCATATAAGGAAACCTATTTTCTCACATAAGTCTGGCCCTGAACTAAATAGAAGTTAATTTTAGAAAATGTATCCTTTATTAATTCAATATATACACATATATGTAATATTTAAAATGTTCTGTTTACATAATATTTTCTATATATACATCTATTTCATACAAGTAATATAAATGTATTTGGGAAGTTCTTTTTCTAATCTCACATTCTGGTGATTTTCTCAGTCTTTTTTCGGTGGGTGTATTGGCCTGAGTACAGGGAGACGTGCTTCCCACATAAAATTATTATGCGCTCACACAGCTATTTTGTTAGTTTTAAGTGACTTGGCTTTATTTTTCAGCTTATTTTATCAGCATAGCACATAGATAGGCCAATAACTTTGGCACACCAGTAGGAATTCTTTTATTTTTAAAATCACTACTTTTAAATTATGTTTCTAAAAACTAAAGGTATCTTATTCATTACACAGGTAGTCTCAATCTTTCCTCTTCTAAAGAGACTTGAAATTCAAATAATGACGTCTGGGCAGAGAAGAAATTCTTCAATCTGAGGTTAAGAATGTTAATTACCACCTTACGGAGATGCCAGGATCCAGAGAATTAGAGAATTGGGCTGTTAGAAAAATCAATATGCTGCAGAGCTGCAAAGAAACTCAGCATTTTACAGTACTTTTAATTTAGTTCCCATCGGTCTAATAGCAAAATAGCATTCTGGATATGTATTTCTCCTTTACAAAGATTTCAGGACAACATTTAAGCTTTGGACTAAACACTATGAGGTTGACCTGCTCATTTTTCCATCTTTCCTCCCTCTTTCCACTAACTGAACAAACTTGTTTACTGTGTTTACACTGATTTATTGATTGTCTGAATGACGGTTACTTAACTGTAAATAAAAATTGTACGTAAGATATCATTTTGAGGAATTTCAGTTGATTTTTTAGTTAAATTATTCAATCTACCTGTACCATTTTTTCCTCCAACAGGGCCAGTTATCGTCATTACATTCTCAGGCTACTGTGAGAGTAACACTCAATACATCAGAGCTGTTACTTGTCATGAGTGGAAATGCTTCAAACTAATTTTTTTCTTTTGGAAATTACATTCTACTGAGTATATCTATATGAAAAGAATCAGGATGAACTGATAAGACAGTATCATTTTCTGGTACAAGAAAGTATCAGTGCCAAAGAACTACACTTTTTATCTAATAAATGTAATTCCCCTTAACTATTTTAAATTGCGTTCTTTAATTCTTATTTAAAAAGAATGTTAGGGGCTTCCCTGGTGGCACAGTGATTGAGAGTCTGCCTGCCAATGCAGGGGACAGGGGTTCGAGCCCTGGTCTGGGAGGATCCCACATGCCGCGGAGCAACTGGGCCCGCGAACCACAACTACTGAGCCTCCGCGTCCGGAGCCTGCGCTCCACAACGAGAGGCCGCGGCAGTGAGAGGCCCGCACACCGCGATGAACAGTGGTCCCCGCTCGCCGCAACTAGAGAAAGCCCTCGCACGGAAATGAAGACCCAACACAGCCAAAAAAAAAAATTAATTAAAAAAATAATAAAAAAATAAATACAATATATCACTTTAAAAGAAAGAATGTTACATAAATATTATTTCATTATTGTAAGTAGAAAATAAAACATAAATCGTTCTTTCTAAAGCACAGCTTATTCTATGTAACTTAAACGCGCCCCTGAAGTCATAAAGAAAATACATCTACGGACAACACGTGGTCATTAGCATTATTTTTTGCTTTTTAACAATCAGGATTAAATTTGTGGTTTGTCATGTCTCTGACAATGTATTTTAATGATTGGCAACTAGCCTGTTTTATTCTGAGGACATTTTCAAATAAATGAGTTCTATTAAACTTTCCAATTAGATGTCATAATGTTAGAAAACAAATATTCCAACCAATTATATGTATATTTCCATATGTGTTCACACCTATATATATTTTATAAATATAAAGATATATTTCACGTCATAAATAACGATATAAAATGACATTCATGTAAACATACATTAAATGTTTCTTAGTGATTCCCTCAATTTGAACAAATGAATAAGTGAACACTTAAAATTTAATTAAGAGGGTTGTGTAAATAATTACCTAGTAAAAAGTCCAAGTTCATTCTGATATAATAGAATATATTCACTGTCTCAGTGGTTTGACCCAAACTAAGGCCATGTTTTGTTGGGGATATTTAACATAGAGCATCAATCAATGTGTGTCTGGGTATCACCTCTCCATCGAGTTGGCTGTTACTATCTTTCTTATAATGACAAGAAAAGGAACTATATTTTCTTTTTATGATTTGTGAAATGTTGTCAATATTCCACTTATGCTAATGAAATAAAAAGTACATTTTTCAACGTTAGACTCTCAAAACCAAATTTCCCTCTAGCTACTGTAGCACTTATGCAAATATTAAACATGCATTTATTTTTGTGACTGAGAGACATTAAGATGAATGTTTTAGCAAATTAAGTAACTGAGAATTTACAAAGCTTAATTCACATTTAATAAGAAATCTCAATAATAGGTTATATATATGCACAGAACAGAACTACTTACAATCTTAGAGTTTAGAGTTTTGGCCTAATTTGATTCCTGGACTAATAAAAGGGCAATATAATTAAATAAATGTTGATAGATATTTATGCAATTTTATAAATGCATACATGTATATATAGGTCGATATTGATATGTATAAACATTTATTTAATTCATTACATATATACATGTATGTACATACATATGGGTGTATTCATTATACCCTCTCTAAAAATTCATTCTTGATTTTTCTAGTAATCCTTCATCCTTTCCTATCTCTCCTACATTTAAATATAATATTCTTAACTCAGAAAGAAGCAGGTATTTAAAGAGGTTAATGTGCAAGATAATGACAATCATTATTTTATAAGAAGTAACTTAATAAAGCATTTTCAACACTTAAAACTAGGAGATTCCATTTATACAACTACATGTAACCTGCTATTGAGCTTTCAATCACGGAAGAAAAAATTACAGATCACACAATGATATGTATCCGGTCAATGTCAAACTGCAAATGGACAAGACCTTGTGGTAGTGAGAGGGCTGTAGGTTACGGGATGAAGTGTGCTCACACCACTGCTTTAATCGCTGACAAGGCTAGGGACCCATCTATGTTTGCCTTTCAGTCTCCACCCTTTCACTTACGAGAGAGTTCACCTGTCCTATACTATTTCTCTTCATTGAATGACATATATTTGGACATAAAAAAAGCAATTTGCTTTCTTCACCTTTATTTATATGAATTATATATATATATATATATATATATATTTTTTTTTTTTTTTTT